>NC_073691.1:103499155-103799155 GCF_029784155.1 Uranotaenia lowii | reverse complement strand
CCAATTTTTGTTTGTAGTTGAATCTATTTTGCTTATATAGTTGAATGCAAAAAAATCAAATAATTGGAATAATATTTATTGTTGAGTGCCTAAAATCAATTATACAATTGTACTTACATCTATCATATTTGCAATTGAATCAATTATACCACTACAGTTGAATCTATCATATTTACAGTTAAATAAATTATACCGCTACATTTGAATCTATTATATTTATAGTTGAATGCCTAAAATCAGTTATACAATTGTAGTTAAATCTATCATATCTACAGTTGAATCAATTATACCATTACAATTGAAACAATTATACCATTACAGTTGAATCTATTATATTCATAGTTGTTTGCATAAGGTCAATTAGCAGCTTATTGTTGAATCTATTGTATTTATAGTTGAATGCATAAAATAAATCATACAGTTGAATGCATTATATTGATAGTTGATTGCGTAAGAACAATTAGAAGTTTGTCGTTGAATCTATTATATATAAGTAGTTGAATGCGAAAAAATCAACTGCATTTCGATTATTGGTATAACAAGCTGAAATAATTGTAACAACTGTCGTCTTTTTTCTCCGTGTAGAAAGGCTTTCAAAATTTTACGTTTTCAATAAATAAAAGGGAAGTAAATGATGTTTCCTTTTTGTAAAAAAGAATATTCGCTAAACATTTCAAATCTATTAAAACATTTGAATAATTGAAAAATTATCATGATTTGGTAATAAACCTATTAAATTTCGGCTGGTTTAATCACCTTTAATCTAAAAAATGTTTATGCAAGTACATTAATTCGTTCTATTTATCCCTTTTAAGTTGTTTGTCAATATTTGCCGTTTAAAAACATTACGTAAAGCACTGCAAACTATTATTACCTTATTTTATTTATTTACATAGTATTCCGTCTCACGACATTACCTTAATTTTACCTTAATTTTATGTTAATGCGGCCCGCCGAAAGAATTTTAAATTAAAAGTGGCCCGTTGCTTCAAAAGGTTGCTCACCCCTGGTTTAGAGAGTCATCTTCCAGATGACCACCGACTGCAAGCTTGATGTGCGCCAGGTGAATGACCTCTTTCGGGATGCCTTTGTGCACCTAGGTTTGGAAGGGAAAAAGTTTGGTATTTGGACTCGGGTTTGGAAGGGGAAGACAAGGCTGCATTGTAAAATCGCGGAAAAGAGAGTTGTTTGTTTAACTTCTCGATTAGGTCTTCGTATCGGGTAGTTCCGGTACGAAGTTGAACTACACTCAGAAAAATACTATTAAGTATGCCATAAGATTCTCTTATGAAGTGGCGCCATAAGAGAAATCATTGAAATTCATAAGATTGTCTTACGACGCGAATGAATTCTTCAGATGAACACCTTCTCCAATGAGCTTTTGTTGTTTTTCATAAGAGAGTCTTATGAAAACAGGAAATGTCATTTTTTTTTAAGTTTTATTAACGACACTTTACCATCCTTATAAAAGGAAATGTCATGTTTAATGAAAATAGTTCAAGAAATTTGATAGATAAAACTTTTATTTTATTTTTTCGGCATATTTGATCGAAACTATACCATGGTCACACACATACGCACATAATCACCCGGTTCCATCCAACACCATTCTTCTTCCTCATCCGGTCCTTTGACCTTGTGCATTTTGCCGGTGATTTTCTGAAAAGTAAGTGAATGAAAAAGTATTTTAATTCACAAATTTTCAGCGTCATAAAAAATAAACTATTACTCAAACTTACCATTTAGAAAATCACTTCTAACTATCAAAAAAAAAAACTCAATAACTCCGTACGACGCGACGATGGCAAAATTACTGATAGAATGAGTGAATGTGTTCATTATTTTTTCACAATGCCGTTTCTTCTATTTTTCATACGATATTATTATGAAAACTGAAAGAATTTCATAAGACTCTTATGAAAAACAATTTTACACTCTAAAAAGCGGTTCATAAGACGCATCTTATGAAAATTATAATAAGAATTTGCCTGAGTGTAGATCAAGAAGGCTGTTTTCAAATGCGACTTCCTGAACCACTTAATCTTGAAGTTCAGTTGGGTGAAGATCGTAAAATTCGCGTGATAATTTTTTCCACCTGTGATCCGTGAACCAGTGTTCTGGTTATTAATTAGCCCTTTTTGTGTTTTCCGCTTAGCTCGCAGTTAAAGTTAAAATAGCGCAGGGAAGTGTAGTGCTAAAAAGCGTATGAAAAGTGCTGACTCAGTCAGGTAAGGTGTGAAACGCTAGTTCGCCGAACGACTCGTGAAACCCCGTTTGTTTCTTGCGACAGGTTCGAGAAACCCACTACAGCTTCCTCCAGCAGCCGCTACATCGACCGTTGGTCGCACCGTGACGAACCAGTAACACGCCAAGGCACCCGAAAACTTCTAAAGCCATCTGCAAACCACCGGGACGAAACGTCATTCCTGGAGCTCGCGCGCAGAAGTGCTACAGGTAATTCAGCGGGACTTTCCCTTTTTTGGAAACGAATATTCCTGACAGAATTTCGTTCAGCAGCGATCGCGTCGCCCCCGCAGAAATTTGCAATACGACGAAATCTTCGACCAGCTGTGGAAGCTGGGAGACCTCGGCAAAAAGTTTTGCTGAACGCATGGGATCACATTAGATCCAACCACGCGTTCAGCCATAATCATATGGATTCATCATTTTCATCGATAGCTCGTCACCAGCACACCTGCCTGGAGAGCTCATCGTAGGTTCATCGCACTTGGCAGCAGAACCGGGGAAACCAAAAACCCCCGTGAGTATAAGGAAATAACGTGAGTACTCACCTATGGCCAACTTTGTTTATTAGCGATGGTTCGCTCATGTACATGTACATTTTTTATGAACGGCATGCAACTATAGCCGCTTAAGTTGCAATTTGCAAACTTCGTCCTATGACGATAATTTTACGCGCAATCGATGCAATTTGGACTGGCGAGCCGGAAAAGTAGCCTATTTCCACCCCCGCAAAGAAAATTCAAACCATTTGTATGGGGAAAATTTCGACGATCGAGCGCACCGTAAAGGAATGAAAAACCAAGCGTCTCCACCAGCACTAACAGCAGAAAATCGAAACAGACACACAATATTGTAAACGAACACACGACAGTAGAGTCCGAAATAAAAAGGATCCAATGAATGTACCTAACTAAATCGTCTCAGGTATTTTGGACCGGAAACACTAGAGGGATGATGACATAATTGGGGCATTGGGAAGGGGGTCACAGGTTATTCGTTGTTGCTTTTTATTCGTTTACTGCGGTGATTGGCTGCGAATCCAACCTGGTCTTTTCTCATTCCTGATCAAGTTAAGAGGGTGGGAATTCGTCCGTTAGTTTTCAGACTTCTCTAGTTCAACTTTTTAGCGAACAACGAATAATCCCCCTTTCCGTGATTTTGCGGGCTGTTCTCGTTTTCGGGGCGGATTCGAATTCGAAGCCGAAGTACGGATCCCTTTTCAGAGACCCTTCTGCTTCTTTCCCAAAATAGGGAACCAAAAAAGGAACTCACGTCCGAGTCTCATTCAGCTGGGCAAACCAAGACTAGGTGGGTGGTCTTCCGTAAGGAAGTGGCGCTTAAGCCATCCGCTAACGAAACGGAAGTGTGTCGGGGCTCTCGTTATACGCTTGTCGCGAACAACCATGGTTCTTTCCGGTGCGTGACGATCCAAAAGTGCTTGAAGATAGGAGGCTAATGACGAAGTTTTGGTATCCGGATCAGGTGCAGCTATTATTGGAGCCAAATCTAACATTTCAAAGTCTGCTTGGAGCCGGGACTGGTCGATGTTATGGAAGTTTCTCACACGTATCACTTGCGGCACGAGTTGCGGCATTCTAATGTCTGACAGAAGATCTATATTGTGATCGGAGACAGTGCAAACGATTGTCTTCGATTTGAAGACATGTTGTGGCGTATCAGTTATTAGCAAGTCGATGGTGGTTGAAGAAGTGTCAGTCACTCTGGTGGGTTCTGTCGGAAGTATAGTAAGGTTGAAGCACGAATTGATCCGATTTAGAGCAGACAGATTGGTGGAAGGCTGGAGTGATTCGACATTGATGTTAAAATCTCCTGCAATGTAGAGACGATCAAAGCCAAAATCTGCTGTCTTCAAAAGTAGCTCTTCGTAGCATTTGCCGAAATGTTGATTGCAGCTCGATGGGTTATAGAAAACTACTACTCCGATCTGGATGGTATTGATTTGAGCACGTACTACGAGGAATTCTATTCTTGATGCAATAGGAAGGTTGGGATCGAATTCCGATTTAAGAACTGGAGACGCTTTCAATCCTTTTTTCACATATAAGCCGACTCCGCCACATGTTCTGCTTCTACGGCCTCTCTCTGCAGGCAGAGAGTGCTTTATAAAATCGTATGATGGGATTCTCAAAGGTCCAGAGGGGGACGATTGCTTCAATTTAGTTTCGGTCACAGCAAAAAAAATGGTATTGGGTTTTTTCTAGAATCAGTTTAACGCCGTCTATGTTATGTTCCAGTCCTCTTACATTAAGGTGACCTATACGCAGGGAATAAAAAAATCGTTATCTTTCGTTAGGCCGATGACATAGTGAATGCGATGCGATGCGAATTGGCGGAAAATTTACGGACGCAGCCTATGCGAACTCGAGCGGCGGAACAAATTGATATCTCCTTCGCCGCGTTGAGTATGTCAGGTTTAAGCGATTCACATACATTTTCATCAAATGTGGTTCACCGCATTGAACCGCATTCACCGCATCGCATCGCATCGTATTCACTATGTCATCGGCCTTAGAACTTGCCGATGAAAACACCCGTGAAGGAGATTTTCATCAACCAGTGTACTGTACTCATACTCATCATTAACAAATTTGCTCTCGATTAGTTTTGCATTCCGATTCAAACTTATCGGTAAGTGTAACGTTAAGGATAAGTTCCCGCATAGTAAAAAACTGTATCACAAACAGTCCATACGATACATCTACGGACCCAGAAAAGGTGATTATCTCAGTAAACGTAGCTATAATACTGAACTTTACTTCGACAACGATAAGAACGAAACATGAACGTTCATGTATAAAAGTGACGGTATCTGAAAAGGTGAATGAATAATACGAACGATTTATTTCAAATTTATCAGAATCGTAAAATTGATCTCAAACCGTTATCCTAAGCGTTCATGCCTTCTGCCTTACTCACGTCAAAAAATGACTGAAATGATGGTTAGAGATGCCAGATGATTTAACATGAAGAAAATAAGCATTCATTTATGAAAATGTTTTTATTAGATTTTTCTGTTCACTCAATTAATAACAAACAGTATTTAAACTGATGTCGGTGAAATTGATTCTAATTTCAAATTCAAAGCCAGTAGAATCTCAGGCTGAAATAAATAAAACTCCTATATTTTCACAGCAATTTTCATACTAAAACCACCTAAAACTATAAAATTCAAAGTTGTTAAAAAAAAATATAGCGCGAACATAAAAAACCAGAATGTTTGGCACCGCTGCCAAAATCTGTCAAATAAAAGTGAAGAAAAAGAAAAAGAATACGCCGCGCCGGGAAAACTCACGATAAATCGGGACTTAAAGCAGTAAGTTATTTTGAAAAACATAAATTTTCTACTACAATAAGTAATAACTTTATTTTTTCTTTACAGAAACCCGCAAATATGGCCTCAAACTGGCCCTTTGGGCCCCGGAGCTCATCTTCATCGCCGGTGCCTCCGTTCCGCGTTGTGTCTTGTGTCTTATCATTTTGTTGTTTATTGTATAAAAATCAACGGATCAAATTTAGATCCTAATGATAACTTAATTATAGGTTACATATATAAATTGACATAAAATCTAAGAACATCTAAGTAAATCTTGACTTGTCCAATATTTTTCTACGGAAAACATTTCTGGGAACGCCGAAGTCAAAGTACTCCGAAAAACGGTTGAAGGTTTTTAGGATGCCTATAAGAGCGCTGTTAGCCCCATAATTATTCAGCCGAACGGGAACATAGAGTTGCAGATTCTGGTTTCTCAATCCTCGCGGTCGCACTATTATAATGGGTTTGTGGCTTTTGGTAGCCCGAAATAAAATATTTATCATTAAGTTTGGTAGAGTTTACATTGGGGCAACAGTTTGATTAAAACCCACACTTCCCCGCCCATGTGCGTGTACTTACATTGGGATTTCCCAGCCACGCCAGGATAGCGCCCGATGTTGTTGTTTTCCTGCTGTTGGTGCAGCACTTCCCATGGCAGATGTTGTCGCGGGTCGGATGTTGTTGTCGTGCAACGCACGATCTTGCCGTGCGGGATGTTGTTGCTGTTGTTGTTGTTGCTTTGCTGCTGGTTCGACGAGTTCCGGCATTTCGCTGCTCTGGAGCGCGCCGAGAATCGAACGTCTTTCTCCGGAATCGGAACGGGTTCCGGGTTGACCATCGCGAGACCGCCATCACCAATACCACCCATCATGCTCAGGTATGAGGAGCCGATGTCGTTCTCGTCCACCTCGCGGTTTCGCCACACCAACCGGTTGGTCAACTTTGAACGGACCAAAGAGCCATCGGTGCTAACTCCGCTCTTGATAGCGGCCGTCCTCAGTTCCATCGTCTCCTTGATGACGGACATCTCTTCATCGGGGATTAAAGTTAAAGAATCGGTCGGAAGTGTTTGGGTGAAAACTCGCGTTTTTTTTAAATACCGGAACTGCACACACGAAGGGACCCTTTTTCCTGGTCCAGACAAAAAACTGATCGTGATGCTGCACCGCACCTTACTCGCGCGCTCTCGCCTCGAAAAATTCCCCGGAAATTGCGGTGACAGCTTCTCCCACGGTTAGCTGATTTTACTCCCCTCAGAGTATTTTTTAATACACGCTTGTTATTTTTGCGTTTGAATGGGTGAATCTTCATTCACGCTCATTTTTCTCTGCGTGGGGATGGGTTTTTAAACAAAGTTGCCAATATCGCTGATATCATATCAAATAAAACGTTACAGTAAAAATCGAATGTAACACAACACCCGCATAGATGAGGATTGTAACCACACGATTTCTTAAATAGTCAAACGACGATTTGATGAAGCGTAAAAAAACGTTTACCAAACGATTATTCGAGCTGTGAAATGCATTAGTTGAAACGTGAATTTCAAATTCACAGTATTTTTAATATGTCGTTAGGTTATGTAATTGTTAAAAACTGTTAAAACACTTGTATGGAAGAACTGTCGTACAAACAGTTCGGTTAAGGTTCAAGAACCAATTGTGCAAAACGTTTTGAGATCATCAAGCTGTAACCGTTATGGTTATTTTGAGAAGCTGGCAAACCTAAACGTTTAAGTTGAAAGTTCCGTAATAATTTGACTTTACTTTATTCCAACGCTAAGCAAACCGTTTTAGGAACTGTTCGCTGAGAGAGCACGCACACAAACGCAAAATTTTGTTTCATGCATATGGGAATTTTTCGGATAAGATTGGAGAAACATTTCAATTTCATTAATTTATTGAATCACTTATTAATATCACAAACTAACTTGCCCAAGATTTACATTCTTATGCTGCATCCTCCTCCTCATTTCGCTCAGCAGCACTTTCCGGGGCAAGCAATCCATGCGCGGAGTAAAACTGGGGGTTCCGGCAGCGCTACCTAAAACATGAGAAACGGGATCTTAGGATTTGTTTTGAAAATTATTATAATTTCTACATACCTGGTACAATGTCATTGGAATTTTAATTCCTATAATGTCCCGGTACCGTCGTGCCGATTGCATCTCCTCGATTTCCTAAAAGAAAATCGATCGCGGCGAGCGAGGCTGAGGTGAAAATTTTCCGGCGTAGCAAACAAAACAAACGAGTATGTGACAGTGGTGCCAAGTTCAATGTTTTATCAATATTTTGCACAGATATTGAGAAACAAAATTATTAATAAATAAATTACAGAAGCAGTTTTGTTTGTTCAAGAAAAGAATAGTAACTAATGAATGTTATGAAAATGAAAATATACTAATAATTCAATTTAGAAATTTCGTTTAATTCCAATGAAAGTTTTGAATCGATGGTGTTATACACAACGCAAACGCGAACTGTTTCTATGTCGCATGTTTGCATCTATATGGTGACCTCATAAAAAAACTACCATAGTCCTTGCTTAAAACAAAAAACGTTTTTATTTACGCTCATATTTATCTTATATGAAGTCACTTAAGCCGTTGTTAAAATATGTAGCTTCAAAGTTTAATGAGTATCATTGAAACTATAGTACATATACTCTATTGAGTTAGACTCGTACGCGTCTGTTCTCCATGTTAGGGGCGGCGTGCGGAGTGCAACAACGTCCTGGTGGTGTTCGGGACCCAAAACAGCAACATCACGACGGTCCTCCTGCGAGATAGTGGGGTTAGCTGCGGGCCTTGCGAGCCTGTGACTACTAAAAAAACATAAGCAACGAATAACGAACAAATGAGTTAGACTCGTATCAGAATATAACAGAAATCTTAAATGTGTACTGATATCCGTGTAAAACCATCTGGCATCTTTGACCGGCGTTTTGTTCGTTTTTATGTGTGTATGACAGAAAGAATGGACGGTATGGATAAAGGTTCAAGATCATTTCTACGATTAAAGGTAAATTGCAGGAAATCGTTCATACCAATCTATCACCTTTCCAGATACCATCACCTTTTATCATGAACGTTCATGTTTAGTTCTTATCGTTGTCGAAGTAAAGTTCAACAGAACATCTGCGTTTACATGGACAATCACTATTTCTGAAATCGTAGATGTATCGTATAAACTGTTTGAGATATAGTTTTTTAGTATGCGGGCATTGCTGCTTTGGTAGAATTTTTCATGGATCATGAATAAGGATCCATGAAAAATTCCTAAAACGCCACAAGGAGTTCGAAGGAGATTGATCGACGGATGTATCGAGCAGACCTCGATAATGTTTCACCGTGCACGGGTGAATATATCTAAAATAAACCACAAAATAATCATAACAATAAACTAGATCTCAACGCCAACGAATCTTGGCAAAAATCCATACAGAAACTTAAACTAATCAACAAAACTATACGCCAACGAATTTTGGCAAAGGTGTCGATCTTCACCATCATAATGGCAGAAAGAAACTCCTTCGAATCCTGAAATTAACAAATATTTCAAAAGCAGCAAACGAAAATCAAGATCTATTATCATTCAATAAATAATGAAAAGATCTAACAAAGCAGAACTATTACAATTTTAATTTTAGTAATTTGTTTTATCTGGTTTGGAGTTTGACACAGAAGATCAGGGTAAAGAGGGATTTAGTCCTCTAAACTACCAAGAGCCCGGAATAGAGGTTTTACCGCGCCTCCAGATCGCGTTCCTTTGGATTTTTTTTTTCTTGGTAATCCCCTTACAATTGTGCATGATCCGTAAACATAATCGGTAGTGGTCAAAATTGGTAGAAGTCAAAATCAGTGTCGACAAAATCGGTGTTGTCACAATCGGGATATTCAAAATCGGTGGTGTCAAAATCGGTAGACATGATCGGGAAAGTCAAAATCGGTAGAAGTCAAAATCAGTGTCGTCAAAATCGGTGTTGTCGCAATCGGGATATTCAAAATCGGTGGTGTCAAAATCGGTAGACATGATCGGGTAAGTCATAATCGGTAAAGTTGTCAAAAATCATTTTTAGTTCGGTCTTGATTCGAATGTGAACTGCTGAGGCTAACGAATGTCCCCTGGACGGCTCTGCAGGAGTCGCTTCGCCTCGCAGTGGATCGTGGTGATAACGCTTTGCGTGTTTTTGTGCCGGAGACGACCTTGTTGACTACCTTGGGTAGTGGACATAGCTGAACTTTCAATGTTGGATGCTTGGCATTCATGATGTGTTTGTTGACATAACATTATTTCGTATATTTCGGATCCCAAACCAGTATTTAGATAGCTAGTATCGAAAGAACAAACGATACTAAAACGAAGCAGCAACATGATATGATATCTATTAAAAAGCGATAAAAAATGATTACATACAATTATTGATTCATAATCAATAATAATTATAACTGGACAATTGAAAAGTCCTTAAAACTCAATCGAACTAATAAGCTAAAATGGTTCGATTTAGTTGGGCGCCATTTATTATAATGGGTTTGTGGCTTTTGGTAGCCCAAAATAAAATATTTATCATTAAGTTTGGTAGAGTTTACATTGGGGCAACAGTTTGATTAAAACCCACACTTCCCCGCCCATGTGCGTGTACTTACATTGGGATTTCCCAGCCACGCCAGGATAGCGCCCGATGTTGTTGTTTTCCTGCTGTTGGTGCAGCACTTCCCATGGCAGATGTTGTCGCGGGTCGGATGTTGTTGCTGGAGATGTTGTTGTCGTGCAACGCACGATCTTGCCGTGCGGGATGTTGTTGCTGTTGTTGTTGTTGCTTTGCTGCTGGTTCGACGAGTTCCGGCATTTCGCTGCTCTGGAGCGCGCCGAGAATCGAACGTCTTTCTCCGGAATCGGAACGGGTTCCGGGTTGACCATCGCGAGACCGCCATCACCAATACCACCCATCATGCTCAGGTATGAGGAGCCGATGTCGTTCTCGTCCACCTCGCGGTTTCGCCACACCAACCGGTTGGTCAACTTTGAACGGACCAAAGAGCCATCGGTGCTGACTCCGCTCTTGATAGCGGCCGTCCTCAGTTCCATCGTCTCCTTGATGACGGACATCTCTTCATCGGGGATTAAAGTTAAAGAATCGGTCGGAAGTGTTTGGGTGAAAACTCGCGTTTTTTTAAAATACCGGAACTGCACACACGAAGGGACCCTTTTTCCTGGTCCAGACAAAAAACTGATCGTGATGCTGCACCGCACCTTACTCGCGCGCTCTCGCCTCGAAAAATTCCCCGGAAATTGCGGTGACAGCTTCTCCCACGGTTAGCTGATTTTACTCCCCTCATTTTTTAATACACGCTTGTTATTTTTGCGTTTGAATGGGTGAATCTTCATTCACGCTCATTTTTCTCTGCGTGGGGATGGGTTTTTAAACAAAGTTGCCAATATTGCTGATATCATATCAAATAAAACGTTACAGTAAAAATCGAATGTAACAGCACGTTGAGAGGAATAGCTTCCAGCAGCGAGGGACAGTCAATCCTCGATGTAAGGAGATCCGCAACGACCAAAGCACGTGTAGCGTTTCTTCGGACTTGAAGCGTGTCTAAGTCTATCAGGCGGCAACGATTCTCATAACTGGGCAAACGAAAAGGATCTTGCCAGTTCAGGTGTCGAAGGGCATATGAAGCGCCGCTGGACAGCCTCGAATCGTTCAACTCCATTCTGGTAGTAAGGGCACCAGACAGCTGAGGCATACTCAAGAACGGAACGGACTATGCTGCAATATAAGCTTTTTAAGCAGTACACATCTTTAAATTCTTTAGCCACGCGAAACAAGAAACCAAGATTTCTGGAGGCTTTGTCTACAACGTAGTTCGTGTGAGTCTTAAACTCAAGCCGTTGATCGAGAATAATACCCAGATCATTGATTTGGTCAACCCGAGAAATTGTTTCATCCCCGAGAATGTACTCAGCATAAAGAGGGTGTCGCTTGCGAGAAAAAGTGATGATCGAGCATTTACTGCGATTTAGCGGTAGACAGTTGTTGTCGCACCAGTCAGCAAAAATGGTGAACTGCCGTTGCAGGAAATCGATGTCGTCTCTATCATTGATGGTGTGATACAGTTTCAAATCATCTGCATAAGCGAGTTTTGGGCCATCGAGAAGCGACAGAACATCATTAAAATAGATGACAAAAATTATTGGTCCTAAATGGCTTCCTTGCGGCACTCCGGAAGAGCCAAGAAACTGTCTCGAGAAGGATTCTCCAGTATGAACGGACAACTTTCGTCCCGTTAAGTAACTCCGAAACCACTCCAGTAATGGTCCACAGAAGCCCAAGCGACCTAGCTTTGCTAGAGCAATCTCGTGGTTTACTTTATCAAATGCAGCAGACAGATCTGTATAAATAGCATGGGTTTGGGTCTTCCTGGCATAGCTTTCTTGTACAAAAGATGTGAACGTCAGTAAATTTGTGGTAGTTGATCGTTTAGGCATGAAACCGTGCTGATCGTTTGAAAAGTGGTGCTTGCAGAATGAAAAAATGGGATCCAACACAACCAGCTCAAACAGTTTTGCAGTAGCACACAGAGCTGAGATACCACGGTAGTTGTTAATATCCTTCTTATCTCCCTTTTTGTAAACAGGAAACATATATGCTTCTTTCCACAAAGCGGGGAAGATTGCGCCGTCCAGCGATGCTTGAAATATTTGCCTGATAGGTATTAGCAGATGCGGCATAAACCGTTTCAAAAAAGTGGCTGGTATTCCATCCGGGCCCTTAGAAGTAGAGTTTTTGAGTTTGGCGGTTGCTTTTAAGATAGCTGCATCGTCGACGAGAATACCATTTAGAGAAGAGCCTAGAGGTGAGACATTACTCACAGCCCTGGTCAGTTGTTCTGCAGAGATGGACCCGCTTGTGAAAATGTTCGAAAATTTCTCAGCGAACAGATTACAGATTCCAGAGTCAGTGCTAGCAATATCGTCGTCCAGGTACATGTGGGACGGGAGTCCGGATTCTTTTCGCTGGTTTTTGACATACTTCCAGAACGACTTCGGTCTGCTTTTGAAATTTCGCTGTAACCGGTTCAGATAAGTTAGGTAGCAACGTTTGCTGGCTTTCTTATAAGCAGAGTTCAGTTTGCGGTATTCCCTTTTCGTGATAAGGCACTTGTGCTTATGGTAGTTTCGGAGAGCGCACTTTTTAGCAGTTTTCTGTCGCCGTGTCGTGTGGTTTGTTCTGTAAAATCTCTTTGGATCGGTGAAAATGATGCTGGCTTCCAGTGTTCTGCGAGGAATCGGGCGTCGTTCGATCTCGACCTCGAAAGTCCTTTCGGCTCAGCAGCTCACCGTCCGCGATGCCCTCAACTCGGCCCTGGACGAAGAGATGGAGCGGGACGAGAAGGTGTTCCTGCTAGGCGAGGAAGCGACCCAGTACGACGGTGCCTACAAGGTAGGTATCTCGGCCCTGGAAGCGTGGGCGGAAGCACCAATAATTTCATTTTTTTTTTTCATCTTTGCTGCCACAAATGTTACGGAAACACCATTTGAGAGATCTTCTTGTGGCATTCGACTATGTAATAAGCTGAAAAATGTGAATAAAATATTTGTAAATAGAGAAAAGAAGTTTTTTTATTTATTGGAATTCTTAAACTCTAAAAACATTTGTATATGTGTGAGTGATTTATTCACACACGGTTCCGAATACCGTTTTTGTAACGTTGGAAGAACGATTTGTGAAATCTTTTCATAACTTTAACTATAAATGTTTAGATACAAGAGAACTTTAAGGAAAACTATAGAAATAACAGTTCAATGCAGAAAAAACGTTTCTGGTCGCGGCTTGTTTACATTATCTCAACTGTTTGTAGAACAGTTTCTCCATATAAGTGTTTGAACGGTTTTTAACAATTACATAACCTAACGACATATTAAAAAGACTGTGAATTCGGAATTCACACTTCAACCAATGTTTTCCACAGTTTGAATAATCGTTTGCTAAAAATTTTTTTACGCTTAATCAAATCGTCGTTTGATTATTTCACAAATCGTATGGTTACAATTCTTATTTATGCGGGTTCTCCCTTCCTCGCAAGTAGTAACAAGAAAAGATTGGTCATTTTTTGCATTCAGATTTATTTGTTTAATTCAATAGATGGTTTCGTTCATTAAACCTCCGACTGTAATTTGCGACCCGTCTAGTAAAAGGGTTTGACTTGTAGGTGACGAAAAAAAGTGTCGCGAGATCGCTAGTACAAGCTACTAGTGTTAGTACCGCGAGAAATTAGTTTAGCTCCGAATTCAACTTGCGACCAGTCAAGTGGAAGGGTTTGACTTGTAGATGACGAAAAAAAGTCGGTATCGAATTTTGAATACGGCGAATGCGCCAACTGTAAACAAATCCAGATAATCACATAAATGCGTTAAACTATTCATTTTACATCCGAAAATATGATCTCCTATCAATTTTTCTTATTTTAGTGAAGTTAAATTTAATTTTTTAAATAAGGCGAATAGCTTTTTTTATGAGTGTGTAATCCCACAGTTCATTCGCCCATTTCCCCTCAAAATTTCGTCGCGAACAAAAGGGCCAATAGTTATTTCGAGATGGAAAAAGGGCATTGAAGTTTTCGAAAAAAAAATTTCCAGGACGAGGAGATGCACACATCAGTATTTATAAGATCGTTGAATGTGCTAATGTGTTAACGTGATCATTTGGACCCGCTTTCAAGCCGAAATTTGCTTGAATATTGCTTCTTTAAAGAGTGATCCAAAAGGCGAATAGTCATTCTGCAATTCAAAAGGGCACTCCAATTTGGCGAATGAACAAAATGAGAGCACCAGTCTGTGGTAAAAGGGCCCACAGTTATATTTATTAATTTTTTGTGGTAATTAGTACGGAAAAGCTATATTTATCGATCGAGTGTTGAAATTAAACCAATTTGAAAGCATTTTAGCGACTTCTTTAGGAAAATGATTGTACGCAGCTAAATAGGAAATTGATTTTATTTTCTGAAACTTGGAATGCGTTTTTCTCAAAACAAAGGTCTTGGCGCATTCGCCGTATTCAAAATTTGATACCGAAGTGTCACGAGATCGCTAGTACAAGCTACTAGTGTTAGTACCGCGAGAAATTAGTTTAGCTCCGATTTCAATTTTCGACCGGTCAAGTGGAAGGGTTTGACTTGTAGATGACGAAAAAAGGTGTCGCGAGATCGCTAGTACAAGCTACTAGTGTTAGTACCGCGAGAAATTAGTTTAGCTCCGATTTCAACTTGCGACCCCTCTAGTGAAAGGGTTTGACTTGTAGATGACGAAAAAAAGTGTCGCGAGATCGCTAGTACAAGCTACTAGTGTTAGTACCGCGAGCAATCAGTTTAGCTCCGAATTCAACATGCGACCAGTCAAGTGAAAGGGTTTGACTTGTAGATGACGAAAAAAAGTGTCGCGAGATCGCTAGTACAAGCTACTAGTGTTAGTACCGCGAGAAATAAGTTTAGCTCCGATTTCAATTTTCGACCGGTCAAGTGGAAGGGTTTGACTTGTAGATGACGAAAAAAAGTGTCGCGAGATCGCTAGTACAAGCTCCTAGTGTTAGTACCGCGAGAAATTAGTTTAGCTCCGATTTCAACTTGCGACCCCTCTAGTGGAAGGGTTTGACTTGTAGATGACGAAAAAAAGTGTCACGAGATCTCTAGTACAAGCTACTAGTGTTAGTACCGCGAGAAATTAGTTTAGCTCCGATTTCAACTTTCAACCGGTCAAGTGAAAGGGTTTGACTTGTAGATGACGAAAAAAAGTGTCACGAGATCGCTAGTACAAGCTACTAGTGTTAGTACCGCGAGAAATTAGTTTAGCTCCGATTTCAATTTTCGACCGGTCAAGTGGAAGGGTTTGACTTGTAGATGACGAAAAAAGGTGTCGCGAGATCGCTAGTACAAGCTACTAGTGTTAGTACCGCGAGAAATTAGTTTAGCTCCGATTTCAACTTGCGACCCCTCTAGTGAAAGGGTTTGACTTGTAGATGACGAAAAAAAGTGTCACGAGATCTCTAGTACAAGCTACTAGTGTTAGTACCGCGAGAAATTAGTTTAACTCCGATTTCAACTTGCGACCCCTCTAGTGAAAGGGTTTGACTTGTAGATGACGAAAAAAAGTGTCGCGAGATCGCTAGTACAAGCTACTAGTGTTAGTACCGCGAGAAATCAGTTTAGCTCCGATCTCAACTTTCGACCCCTCTCGTGAAAGGATTTGACTTGTAGGGACGACATCTAGTGTCGTGAATCCGCTAGTACAAGCTACTAGAGTTAAAACCGACAGAAAATAGGTTAGCTCGACGATAGTTGCGACCCGATTATTAAAAGGGAAGAAATTGATGAGAATTTATTTGAGCAGTTTCTTGATACAAGCTTGTACAACTAGTACTAGTAGATTATTCCTACTAGTAATGACACTAGTATCTTGGTCAATCGAACTCGCGTTTCAAATTTTCGTCACCTAGAAGTCAAAGCCTTTCACTTGACCGGTTGAAAGTTGAAATCGGAGCTAAACTAACTAGTTTAAACTAACTCCGATTACAACGAGAAACTTCTCGTGGTACTAACACTAGTAGCTTGTACTAGCGAACTCGCATAACTATTTCTCGCCATTTACAAGTCAAACCCTTCCACTTGACCGGTCGAAAATTGAAATCGGAGCTAAACTAATTTCTCGCGGTACTAACACTAGTATCTTGTACTAGCGAACTCGCGACACTTTTTTTCGTCACCTACAAGTCAAACCCTTTTACTTGACCGGTCGAAAGTTGAAATCGGAGCTAAACTGATTGCTCGCGGTACTAACACTAGTAGCTTGTACTAGCGATCTCGCGACACTTTTTTTCGTCATCTACAAGTCAAACCCTTCCACTTGACCGGTCGAAAATTGAAATCGGAGCTAAAGTGATTTCTCGCGGTACTAACACTAGTAGCTTGTACTAGCGATCTCGCGACGCTTTTTTCCGTCACCTACAAGTCAAACCCTTTCACTTGACCGGTCGAAAGTTGAAATCGGAGCTAAAGTGATTTCTCGCGGTACTAACACTAGTAGCTTGTACTAGCGCTCTTGCGACGCTTTTTTTCCGTCATCTACAAGTCAAACCCTTTCACTAGAGGGTTCGCAAGTCTTAATCGGAGCGAAACTCATTTCTCGCGGTACTCGTGCCGTTAATCATCACTAATTTGTTTTAACTATTACTAGTTACCAGAACCTTCAAACATTGATTAATCATCGCGACGAGCGCCTTCTTTAGACGTTACGCCCGAGATTTCAAAATTTACCACATATCTATTTAACTATTTCAGTTAGCCTTTTCTGCTGATGTTATAATCGATTCAGCCGGTTTGCTTCAGTGGGAGCATTTCGAAATTTTTTCATCTGTTGGTGGACCGTCGGAGACAAAATAACGTGTAGCGAGTTATCTTTATCGTCAATGGAAACAGATGAGAAGCAATCGCTTTCTCATATTTATCGCTAATTGTAACACTAGGGATAAATCAGTTATCAGTATCAGATCAGTTGGATTTGCTTCCCTGCCTATACGTAGGTTATTCTGTACTTGTGGCATGGTATAATGGGAAACGTCAGTAGTAGTAGTGCAGCAGGATTATTAAACAAACGAAGATGTAGACTCATTGGATGATCTTGCGTCGTAAAATATGGATTCGTCCAAGCAGGTGTCGTTCCTAACGAGTTCTAAGAGAGATGGTATATTTTCCACAGGTGTATACTTGGTGTGGTTTGGAAGGAGAACAGATACTTTGTCGTCTCTTACAAAAACTGAGCGTAGGTTTTTCTGTTGCTTTAGTCGTAGCGCTAGGTTTCTAATACGAAAGGTACCGACAGAAAGCATCTCATTTAAGGTGAAACGATACTCTAGTGATATGCCTACATTGAGTTGACTGAGGCGAGCACTGTGGAATTTTTCAAAGTATTTCCGTAACACATTTTTCCTCGACTCTCTGCTGTTGAACACGATAACTATCGTCGGTGTCAGAGTTCTGTCAGACCATTTGGATGTATTTACTTTTATTCGAAAGCAGCTAGTTACGTGAGACGCCTCTTGCGTGGCGTCTAGGAAATTTAGGACTTGTCCAACGATGGTGTGCACATTTTCTCCCTGTTGGTAAGGGATTTTGTTGAGTGCCAGTCTGTGCGAGTTGATGTCGTGCGAATAAGTGTTAAGCAGTTTGGCTCCGACCTCGATCATTTCGATTTTGTTGCCTATATCGCTAACATATTTTCGATGTTCGTTCAGTTGTTCGTCGATTTGCTTCACTTTGTTGACTTTGTTTCTGAGAGAGTCCACTTGTTTTATGTTGGTCAGTTTAGTGGTTTCAACCTCAGTCTGGAGCTTCGCCAAACTAACGTTAATTTCGTCGATTTTAGTTTGGAGGTGCTTGATGTCATCAGATGAACAGTCGGTCTGGGTAACGATATCGACAGAAGGCTTGGCAATCAAGTTTCCTTGAATCGAACATGGTTTGCAGAAGAACCAGAAATTTTGAATTGCATCAACCATGGATTCTTTGATTCCAACACATTGGTAGTGGAACCACTTCAAGCAACTATCACAACAGATCCAATTGACTTTGCTTGTTTTAGATGAACGTTTTCCTTTTGAGGGTGGATTTGTCTGACTGCAGACTTGGCAGATATCTTCGTTACTCATGATACATATACGTAGCTACACTAACTGACGTTGTATAATTAGTGAATGGTCATAGAAAGTATAACCAGTTTGCCAGGGAACAACTCTTCAGCCACCAACGGTGCTGGGTAATTTGCGCTTTGACCTGGGCCCACACTGCAGTTAAAGGCGCTAAGGTACTAAACTGATTGCTTGCGAAATTGGTGCTTTTACCTCGGGCCAGACCGTCTGTCAATGCACCAAGGTACAACAGACGATCCAAGTTGTTTTTAGTTAAGTATGATAGTCTGGCAAACTGGGACCACTGCCGACTGCGTTACTGAAGCTTGAAGAAGCGGGAAAGAAGGATCAGGAGATTTGTTTGCACCAAACAGGAAAATTCCGCAGAGATCTCTGATATACGGCCGGAAATCCGCTTTCCACGGTCGCGCCACAGCTCGACGGTTCGGGTAGTACAAGAAACGAATGTATTGTCCCAAGAGAAACGCGTATAAAACATAAATTATTTTGCGGCTTGATCGGGTGACACAACAATCGACTACATGCTTAACACGTACGATCATCGATCATCGATGATGTTCGATTCTACCATCCAATTATAAGAAAACTAAAAAAACCGATCATCGATGTGTTCGATTCTACCATCCAATTATAAGAAAACTAAAAAAACACATTGAAAACATGCAGAGGAAGTATTTTATAAGGTTTCAGCGGAAATCTATTTAGAAATAAAGCTTAAATAGGTTTTCCATTCTACGGGGAGATCTTGAAAAGAGGTGTTTACATTTTTTTACAAGCTTAATACTTTGGATTTTCACTAGATAACACATAGAAAAGATTAAAAAAAAATTTATCATTTGATGATTAAAAAAAGGGTAATGCAATTCAAGCTTCCTAAAATGGTGGGTGGAAAATAAGGTTGCCAGAATTTTTTTCCGAACGTATCGTATCCGGACATATCCAGCCAATTTTATCGAAAAACCTGGCAAAATCCAGCATTTGATTTCAAAATGTTCAAATATCAAGGCAAACTTGGTCAAACCGCGGAATTATTCAGTTAAAATAACGAGAAATATACTTGCAATACTTTTTTTTCAACAAACCACATCAGCAGATTTTAAATTGTATATCAAGCTTCCAAACACAAGTTATGATTATTTCTAAAACTTGCCATTTAAAACTTCTATTTGAACGTAAAAATGAAAAATTTTAATAATTAAATCTCAGTTTAAGTTACGTTTCCGGGCTTTTTGCAACAAAATCCGGGAAACCAGGCCGGACCGGATAAATCCGGGCAACCTGGAAACCTTAGATTGAAATGTTTTTTTGTGATAGAAAGGATAAGCATTCAAGGGAAATTAGTTCAAATTTCCATTAGCAAACCTAAAAACTATTAGTTCAATAATATGAAAACGATAATTTTTTCTAATAATCCCAATTAAAACTTTAAGAAGACTAACAAAACTCACATAGCTTACATGGCCAAACATGGTCTAATTGGTTATGATGATGAACAAAAAGCTTACAAAATTTCAAAAAGTCAAATGACTCATTTTGATTTATGTTTTATGTGAACCCGAGCAAGGCCGGGTAAAATCAGCTAGTGCTAAATAAAGCTAAATTGTATTGAATGAAGGAGAGAAAATTGAAAAAAATGTGTAAACATCAAGCAAAATTTTAGATTTTTGTAAATAAACCCTTTTTTCTAAATTTTTAACCGTCGTTTCTTTTCCTAACTGGTTGTTACGAATGTAAGGATTGTTTCAATGTAGAGTTTTTCGTCAAGAGCCAGCTAGTTTACGAGAAATTTGCGATGCACATCAACTCCACATCGTAGTTAAAAGTAGAAAATTTACAAAAAGTCACCGTAAACATCCGCAATTGTCGAAACAGTATCTATTTTACAGTTATTGGATAGATTACAAGTAAATTTAACATTCTGCATTAAAAGTTTGAAAAAGTAGTTCACAGTATTGTTTTAATAGCCACCGTCTCCACTTACCCCGCGTCCCTACTTACCCCGGTGTACCTTACAGCAAATTTCAGTCTTCCTCCCCCAGCTGGAAACCAGTGACTAGAGTGACTCGACTTTCATCACCTCATGCGCGACGCGAGATAATGGCCAAAGTTTGTCTTTATTCTATGGTAGCTTAAATGAGATTTCTTGATTTGGGTTTCTTTCGACGATTTCTGGATTTCGCAGATAGTGACCAAGGGCACTGGCAATAAGACATTTCTCTTCAAATCATTAACGCTTTTGGTTTAAACGATAGTTTATTGGACTTTTTCTTGTTTTATTGCTAAATTGTTACCATTTAGAGCTAAAAGCTTAGTAGATTCACGCTTGGATACGAACGATTTTCCAAAGAACAGTCTAAAATCTTACGTCACCACATCTCAACCCTACAGCGAGTAGCATCCTGTCAGTTCTTTCTTACACACCACTATTGAAGAGGGCAAAGTAATCCAATGGTGATAGAAAATACGGGACTTTCTTGTTCAATTATAAAATAGAACAACCGCGATAGAGAACGCAGTCTTACACATTTATTTTTGGAACGATTGGTTTCGTTATTTTTTTGTTTTGCAGCACGCTAACAGTTACATGGGAATTTCCGGTGAATTATTTTTTATCAATTCAAAAAACGAAATGCATTTAGATTGTACGAGTTTGCAATTAGTGTCCTGCCTATTCATAATAAACAAAATTTAACTCTTGTTAAATACGTAACAAAGGAAAATCAAAAATCGAATGGATGAAAATTACAATTTTTCATGATCATGTGCAAGGGAATTTCATTTTAACTATTAGTGGGGTTAAAAAATTACAGCTGTCCACAGTTAGCAACAACAATCTGCTTGCTGGTCTTGCCCGATTGGTTTCCACAGGACTCAACCTTTCGAATGACATCCATTCCCTCAACAACGCTTCCGAAAACAACGTGGCGGTCATCCAACCACGAAGTTTTCACAGTGGTGATAAAGAATTGAGAACCGTTTGTATTGGGGCCAGCATTAGCCATCGACATAATACCGGGTCCCGTGTGCTTTAGGGTGAAGTTCTCATCCTCGAACTTATTGCCATAAATGGACTTTCCTCCGGTTCCGTTGTGGTTTTGGAAATCACCTCCCTGGCACATGAAATTGGGAATCACACGGTGGAATGTGGAGCCCTTGTAGCCGAATCCCTTCTCTCCGGTGCACAAAGCACGAAAGTTTTCGCACGTCTTCGGAGTCACATCGGAACGAAGCTGAAAATTAAGATAAGCATAAATATTATCGCTTTTTCAAAGGATATGTTTCAGTGTTTGCTGTTGCTGCAACTCTTCATTAACACTAAACGTACCGGAGGCGGTCAAATGACGGTTTTTGAACTTTAAACGATGATTACGCCTTATTTAATTGTTTTTTCGCAAATTTAACGACAGGACTATTTTTGTTTTTGAAATGCAAGTATTTTTGCGTTTTTAAATTTTTTTTAAGTGTTACGGTTTTCGAATAACGTATGTGGTATACCTATTCATACCGCGAGCGGTCAAATGACGGCAAACACCGTTTTCGCTAAAACTCCCTTGTTTCTCAACCGATTTCTACCAAATTTATAGTTTTGAAAAGCTTATAATTCGACTCAAATATGTTTCTCAGACAATTTTCAGCTACAATCAATAACTTTAAAGTTATTTACAGTACAAGAAAAATTTTATGAAAAAAACATGCTTCAGGAAAAAAGTTGTAAATCAGTTATTAAGTGCTCGAAAAAAATTTCACTTAGTGCCTGAGAAAGCTGAAGTTAGAAGCTATCACCCTTATTCTTGTTTTCGATCGAATGACATTCGTTCGAAAGTTAGGCAATTTCGTATTCTTGTTTTCGTTCGAACGAATGAAAACAGTTCGATCTTTCGAACATCGTTCGTACGAACAAAACATTGCATTCCCGTTTTCGATCGAACGTATTTTTTCTATGGACTGTCGAACGCAAGCCTGATGGTGCGAACCATGAACGTTTAAAGCAATTATTGAAGCTTAATGCCGGTTGTAGAAAACAAAATTATTTCAAAATAACTAAATTGTTGGGAGTTCAACTTTGTTGTAAATTGTTGTGCTTTAAAACACAAACTGAATGGCCGGGAATTTTGCATTCTCGTTTTTTTCGATCGTATTCCTTTTATCGACTGACGAATACGAGCAATTACAGAAAAAAGATTGTGAAGCTAGACGGTTAAGAAATATAAGTGGTTTAGAATAGTTTTTTTTGGGAACTGAGAAAAAAACATACTTTTGATAAAGAATTTTTAAGCATATTTTTATTTCAAATTTTATTTCAAATCTTCCCTCTTCCTCTCAGCGGGTGAAATTTTGAGCAACCACACCGGCGGCTTCTCAGTGGACCATCAAAAGAACAGTTTCGACCGCTTCGGTGTAGATTGTCAGTTTTTCCAATCCGGATTCGGATTCGGATCAGCTCTCGTGACTGCGGCTTTCAACCATTACCTTATTTTCCAATATTTATCGGCCACCCGGCATGGAACCTGTGCCTTAACAGCCGCTGCTGATAAGTATGGCAGTAAAAATTCGTTGTCGTTACACATATGGAAAATTTTTTTGAAAATTTTCTAAGATCATGGCTACAAAAAATGTAAAAAAGTTGTGTAAAACCCGTACTTTTCAATCAATCAACCGCCAAAGCTGTTCCTGTTACAGTAGAAAATTTTGAAAAAGTGAATTGAAAAGTAGACGTAATTTGTCACATTTTGGCATCTTTAGATTTTTTGAAATACGAAGTACATAATTTATGACGACTTTTCAAAGGTAGCTGTTTTTCGAACTTTTTATCAATTTGGAATTTCTAAGACAATTCCTACACCTAAGCTCAGCTTTGCACTGGATTTTGAGTACGTTAACGTAAGGTTTAGGCAATAAAACTATATGCAAAAGAAAGCTTATTTCATACTGGTTTTAGTGGTGTAACTGCATTGGCGGTGCAATGCTTGGCAAAAATATGACAAATAAAACAGTGAACTAGTTTCTGAATTTTGAGAAGACAGCAAAAATTCTTGCTTGGCAGACGGGCGCAGTGGGTGGTAATATCTCAAAGCTATTTTGCACACGAAGACGGATGAAAAGAAACGAAAAAACAAACAAGCATTAGCTCAAATTTTATAGTTTTACTTTCAGAAATATATTTATTATATTTTTGTAAAGCATTGCACCGCCAATGCAGTTACATCACTAGAACCGGCATGAAATTTGCTTTCTTTTGCATATAGTTTTATTGCCTAAACTATACGTTAACGTACTCAAAATCCAGTGCAAAGCTGAATTTGGGTGTAGGGATTGTCTCAGAAAATCCAGATTCATAAAAAGTTCGCAAAATAACTACCTTTGAAAAGCCGTCAAAAATTATGTATTTAGTATTTTAAAAATCTAAAGATGCCAAAATGTGACAAATTACGTCTACTTTTCAATTCACTTTTTCAAAATTTTCTACTGTAACAGGAACAGCTTTGGCAGTTGATTGATTGAAAAGTACGGGTTTTACACAACTTTTTTACATTTTTTGTGGCCATGATCTTAGAAAATTTTTAAATTTTTTTTTCCATATGTGCAACATAAAGCTTCTAACTTCAGCTTTCTCAGGCACTAAGTGAAATTTTTTTCGAGCCCTTAATAACTGATTTACAACCTTTGTCCTGAAGCATGTTTTTTCATAACATTTTTCTTGTACTGTAAATAACCTTCAAGTTATTGATTGTAGCTGAAAATTGTCTGAGAAACATATTTGAGTCGAATTATAAGCTTTTCAAAACTATAAATTTGGTAGAAATCGGTTGAGAAACAAGGGAGTTTTAGCGAAAACGGTGTTTGCCGTCATTTGACCGCTCGCGGTATGAATAGGTATATACAAAGTGTCGGTATGTTTAGTGTTAAGTATCGCACATTTACTAACAGTCATGTTGATATTAACAAGACATACAATCTGAACATTAGAACTTGACACCGGAGTTGAAATTTGAAGAAAACAAAAACCCGCTTGAATACCGTTACTAAATTGCTTCTTTTCTACATTTGAAATTTGTAATTTATTGATTATCAACTTCAACGCAGCCTGTTAGTTTCAATTAACTTTATAGTCAGGTTATGGGAAACAACAATTGTTATATTGTTATTTTTAATTATTCTTAAAAATATCTTACTTTTTGTTTTAATAACTAAAAGAAAAACAAACTTATCAGCTAAACTCGGTTCAAGGCCGTTTTGGAAGCAGCCAGTGAACTAGCCTGCCTTCTCGATAAAGGCAGGGAGTTCCAGCATGAAGCGCCGTTGATTAGGACACTTTTCCTTGATGTCGTAGTTTGCCGGATAGCTTTTAAGTACTGAACATACATACCTACAGAACAGGTACAGCACATTAAGACTTCAAATCATCAAACTCTATTACCCAGGGTAAAGAAAACTTGATTGATTCAATACATTATTACCTAAACACGAATGCCATCATGCTGATAATGTGTCGGAAATAAAACCTGAAAAAATATTATTATCATAACAAACGAAACAACAATTTAGAAAGTCCTTTGAATTACCTTTAAATTACTGACCTTCTCATAAAACAATAGGCGACCACAGACTAAACCCAGTTTACATTTGTTTATGATTCAATCCTCTTTTGACCTTATTAGTCAACCGATCACTCTTTGTACACTGTGGTTGGGAGGGAATAAGCTGACCAGCAAGAGCCAAAGCATTAAAACATTTTTTTTGTTCGTAACGTCAGTTTACTCAACATTAATGTCCAAAATCGATCACAAAATTTTAAAAGGTTTTAAGACCAGGCTATCTGAATATCTACACACATTATGATTAAAAACTATTTCAACAGTACAAATAAATAAGCGGAATAGTAGTAGAATACTAAAAGTTTTTGAGTTTAGTTTTTTAACCACCAAATTTTCCGAAACTGAGAATTCGCCATGGTTGATTGAAATTTTTTCTAGAAGATTTCAAGTTTTCCCTGTATTTTGCGCATTAAACCCTCGTAATACCTAAAAATGATTTTTTTGAAAGAATTAAATTCATTATTTTTGATAATTTGCGGTTCCAATCGCGATTAAATCAATTAATATAATTAAGTAAAACTTGTTACCTGGTTATAGGAATGGCTAACTCATATCATGACCGTTTGTAAAAACTACTGCTTATAACTGAAGCAGCACATCTCTGCGCTCCAGCCAGCGAACCGATAAAATTGCTCCCGAGTGAGATCTAATCAAGAATGTATACGGAATACAGGGAATACATGTACCCATGCGCATGTTTCGAAGAGCAAATCTTACTCACACTAACTCATGTGCAAAAACTGAGGACAACACAATCCACAGACAATTTATCCAACTACCACAGCGGCATCCATTTATCGGGGCTCGGAATATTCAAATAAATCTAATCAATTCATAACGTTTATTAGAAAATTTTTATGCAAGCCATTTTGCGAAAAATAAGAAAGATTTATGATGGTTTCTTTAAAATTTTATTTATGTACTAGACGCAGTTGCCAAATAAGTTAATACATATTCGACAAATTTAGAGCTTTGCTTTAGTCCAGCTGTGGGTGTGAGTTTCTAGTCTTAGAATTTGGAACTACGAATCTGAGCTTGGATCGGTAAAAGTCTCTAATATTGGGAGCAAGGATCAAATTAAAAAGGTGTACTAACAGTGAAAAATACAGAAGCAAAATTTATCGATTTTTCACCCCGTCTTCCAGCGAAGAAGCACTGTGCAATATTTGACCTTTCATCAAGTTCTTAGGGGCAAGGTCGATGATTAATTCAACCGGCATAAGAATAATTCGAAATTGAAAATCATTTTTAAGAAACTTTAAGACACGTAACGCAAATACAAATAAACCGATTTCTAGAATTTTCCATTCCAGGCATGATTAACTCTAAAGACTTACCTCGATTACAACCCTTCCAAGTGGACTTCCATCAGCAGTCAGATCGAAGAAACAACGCGGCAGACCCATGTTAACTTTTTTGGCGTAATTGCACACTTGCTGCACTAAATAACCTCCGGAAAACGACGGAACTGTCCGATATGCACTGCAATGGCTGACGATGCTCCTGCTAGCGAAGACTGCCGGTAAGCGAGTGATGAATCCGAGAGCCATTTGAGGAAGCAGCCAATCGCAAACTTTAGAAACGCAAACTCTGAAAATGAACGCATATCGATAGGATGAACCATGATGAATCTATTGGGATTGGGCCTGCTAAAAAGAATAAAGCTTGCTCTTTACTCTTACACAGATTTCCATAAGAATGACAGCTAATCGGAGTGAAATCGGAGTGAAGGCTATTTCTCTCTCGGTTTATCACACGAGAAATCGTATACCGGGACTGCGAGCGCGCCCATCGCCCACACGGAAAAACTCAGCAACTCATAAAATGTATTGTAATTACACCTTGGTTGTAACTAACCCTCTGATGCTCAAAATATGTATAACCCCAAATCAAATTTGGGTTGCCAAAATACAGAAATGACTAAATAATTGACATCGTTTACACATTTCTGTATAAAAAGTTGTTGTTGCTGGAATGGTATAGTCAAAAGGGATGCCAGTCAAAGCCTGACAAGAACAAATTGCTGGTCTGGTGGTCGACGGAGGGCATCTATTTCAGTGTACCTCCATCCGGATGTGGACCTCCAGGTGCTGCTCCAATGGGAGCAGCCAGTGGAGCAGCTCCTGGTGCTATTCCTACGATACGATGGTGGTTCCGTCGGTGGTCAGCGGATGGACGGAGCATAAGGCTCCGGACAAACGAACCTAGCATGTCACCAAGCAAAGCTGGACGAACTTTCACCAGCAGAAAAATTGCAGTCCCCGTGTCTCTGGACGAAGTACCGGTCCGATCAAGGTATTTTTGTTTTGTTTTTAGTTTACCATAAGATTTAAAAATCTTTTAAAAAATCCACTTCCAGGTGATACCAACCTCAAACGGTTTAGATTATCAAGTATGAAGGAGCAAGAGTGGACGCTGCCTGGAGAGAAAGTAAAAAATAGATCCGGCAAGCTTCCTTTTATTTTTGTTCGGAATTGGACTGTGGTCTCTTATGCTCGGTACCAAACAAGCCACGGTAGAACAAAACGACACTATCGAGTTCTTCTAAAGATTCTTGACAGGTATTACACTGTATCAAAAAATTGTCCGTACAGCACGTACTTCGAAATCCAAACAATCAAAAAGTGCACTTTTTTAGTCAATAAAAATACTACAATTACATCATTCGCTGCAGAAACTAGTCCTTTTTGTAGATCAGTATTAAAAATGTTTTTAAATTAAACCTTAAAAATAATCCAATTCATTTTGTATAGAAAGTCCCAAAAACGACGTCAAGAAATTGTCCGTACACTGAGGCCTTTGTCAAATAATAGTCAAGTAAACAGTTATATCACAGAGAACAGACATCGGGCCCCGAACAAAAATTTGTTGAAATCGTGTGTGAGAATACCCACCTAAGTTTCAAACCAAATTCGTAAGTGGACTAACATCCATAAGATGTCGCTACCAGTACACATATTTTTCCATTTTTTCGACACGCTTAGAAATTAATACTCATAGCTTATCTCAAATGAGGCCATTGCAATGTATGAGAGTAACACAACTTTTTGTGTAATAAATTTTAAGAACATCTTGATTTAAAAAAATGCAAATCATATTTCAATAATCCTTTAATCGCTGTCATATGTCCCAACATATGCCCCATATTGTTCAATCAATATTGGCGCTAAATTGAAAGATGAATTCCAAGTTTTAAAGTATGTCTGTCAGTAAATAGATTTCTAGAACAGAGAATGTGAACATAAATGTTATAATTGTTAATTATGGGTCGGTATTCCGGTTGATGTTATCTTTTAACTCATGTTTATTAACCCTCATCCGCATTAGAGTGTCATTTTGACACTATTGCAAGTTTGAAGGCTTGTAACTTTTTTCAGAAGCTTCAAAATACAAAAATTTCTTCGGGGACCCTAAATGAATTCAAAATTTCTTCAATATTGCATCTTTACTTTATTTATGGACGAACCCTGGAAGCCTGGACAAAAAAACTCCCTTTTCCGACTTAGAGTGTCATTTTGACACTCCAAAAGTAAAATCTATTTAAGTCGTTTGAATTATTATGAACTTCATATAAAACTTATATCAATAGAAACCTTGTAATGTCAGTAAAATATGTTTAGAACTTTATATACAGCTAAAGTTACAAGTTTTCTCGTTATTCAGCATGAAAGAAAAAAAATCCGAAAAAACATGCCTCACGAAAACTGCTGTAGTTCATATGTTACACGTCCAAAAAAATATTTGCCTTATGCATATGAAAGCTGAAGTTAATGCCTACATCATGAAGACAAGAAATATTTTATTAAATTTTTTTTAATGAAATGGTCACAAAAAGTTCAAAAAAGTGGTCTAAAAAACCTACTTTTCATTCGATTGCTAGTAAATACTGTTTGAGCGATGGTAGAGTTTTGAAAAAAACATGAATACAAAATCTATTAAAATTCCAACATTTTGCTGTCTTTAGATTTTTGATGCAACAAAAATTGAATTTACTGGAATTCTTCAAAGTTCACTACTTTGCGCGATTTTTTTTTAAAATGAAATTTCATCTGTTTTCGTGGTCCACTGTCAGGTTGTACCCGGATTATCAGTGCTTTTACTTTGTTTGGACCAATCAAGAGTATATTCATTGGAAATCAAATTTAATCTACATTCTAGTAAGGTGCTACAATTCACGCTGTGAGATTTCACAAAAATATGAAAATTATAAACGTAAAATCATTCCCGAATTTCTAGAACTAAAAGCAGCGGTCCAGCGAAACGTGTTTGTTTGCTCTCCGAGTAGGTACGGTGGGTGGTGATTCGGGCAGAGAGCCAAGCCGAGAGTCGAAATAATGATGCGTGTCGTGCATTTCTTCGTCTGTCGGCTTGGCTCTCTGACCAAATCACCACCCACCGTACCTACTCGGAGAGCAAACAAACACGTTTCGCTGGACCGCTGCTTGTAGTTCTAGAAATTCAGGAATGATTTTACGTTTATAATTTTCATATTTTTGTGAAATCTCACAGCGTGAATTGTAGCACCTTACTAGAATGTAGATTAAATTTGCTTTCCAATGAATATACTCTTGATTGGTCCAAACAAAGTAAAAGCACTGATAATCCGGGTACAACCTGACGGTGGACCACAAGAACAGATGAAATTTCAATTTGTAAAAAAATCGCGCAAAGTAGTGAACTTTGAAAAATTCCAGTAAATTCAATTTTTGTAGCATCAAAAATCTAAAGACAGCAAAATGTTGGAATTTTAATAGATTTTGTATTCATATTTTTTTTCAAAACTCTACCATCGCTCAAACAGTGTTTACTAGCAATCGAATGAAAAGTAGGTTTTTTAGACCACTTTTTTGAACTTTTTGTGACCATTTCATTAAAAAAAATTTAAAAAAATATTTCTTGTCTTCATAATGTAGGCATTAACTTCAGCTTTCATATGCATAAGGCAAATATTTTTTTGGACGTGTAACATATGAACTACAGCAGTTTTCGTGAGGCATGTTTTTTCGGATTTTTTTTCTTTCATGCTGAATAACGAGAAAACTAGTAACTTTAGCTATATATAATGTTCTAAACATATTTTACTGACGTTACAAGGTTTCTATTGATATAAGTTTTGTTTAAATCGGTTGAACACGCCAAAAGTTATAACGATTCGAGCTTGTAGTGTCAAATTGACACTCCTAGTGCTGATTAGGGTAATGAAAACTAATGCGGATGAGGGTTAATAACTTTAATCATTTCTACTGATTACTAACCCTGAGTTACAAGTTCTCATCTATCGATCTCAGGTAACATCAACCAGAATATCGAGCCATAGTTTACAATTATAACATTTATGTTCACATTTTCTGTTCTAGAAAACTGTTAACTGATAGTAAAATCCCAACACATACTTTAACACTTGGAATTCAACTTTCATTTCAGCGCCAAAATTGTTTGAACAATATGGGGCATATGACAGCGTTCAATTGTGATTGAAATATGATTTGCATTTTTTTTAAATCATGATGTTTTAAAATTTATTGCACCAAAATTTGTGTTACTGTTGTACAGCCAGCTAAGTCGTCTTGCGACTTTTTAATAAATGAATATTGTTTTATATAACGTAGAGTTACAACTAGTTCCTAAATTCATGTAGACAATACTGTCAGATGAAGTAAAATACAAAATACAAATACAAATACATTGCACTTGCCTCCTTTGAGATAAGCTATGAGTATTAATTTCTAAGCGTGTCGAAAAAATGAAAACAAAAATAGGTGTACCGGTAGCGACATCTTATGTATGTTAGTCCACTTACGCATTTGGTTTGAAACTTAGGTTGGTATTCAAACACACGTGTTGAGCTCCAGCTCGAACTCTGTTCTCTGTGGTTATATGTCAGTCTGTCGAACACAGAAACGTGAGTTGAATCTCAGAAAAGACAATTTCCAGTGGTCTGAGCGATAAATACGGTAAAATGAACTTTATCTAGCATAAATCAGTAGGTTTTCGTGTTTCCGGATGTCAACGGGTATTTTTTTTGTGAAAAGAAGACATTTTTCTTTTAATTAAATCCACAAAAATTAACAAGAAAATGTCTGCTCCTCACAAAAAATACCGTTGAGATCAGGAAACTGATTGCTGACCTGAAGAATGACGGTAAAAGCTTGTCCGAAATTGCAGGTATTGTAAAACGGCCACGTAGTCGGTTCAGTATGTCCTTCAGAATTTTAAGAAGATTAACTCCCTGGAGACCACTCCAGGAAGAGGCCGCAAACAGAAGCTTACGGATCGTCACCATCGCATCATTGTCAGAGAAATCAGTCAGAATCCTAAAATCAGTGCCCCGAAACTAGCAGACAGTCTGAAGAATTTTGAAAACATACAGGTTAATCCTCAAACGGTACGGAACATACTTCATGAGAAAAAATACCGAGGTAGTGTTGCTCTGAAGAAGCCGTTTATATCTGCTAAAAATAAGAAAAAGCGGCTGGAATACGCTCAAAAATATGTCCTGGAACCGGAAGAGTTCTGGCAGAACGTCATATTCACTGACGAAAGCTAATTTAATATTTTTGGGTCTGACGGACATGTAAGAGTATGGCGTAATTCAAATACTGAATTGGATCCGAAACATTTGTGACTGACAGTTAAGCACGGTGGTGACCATGTTATGGTGTGGTATGCTTTCAGCGCAGATGGCACCGGAAACTTAACATTCATTCATGGAGAAAAATATAAAGATTTATCAGTCATGTTACGCGTCTACAGGAATATAAATATGATTGTTTGGTTCTGACCCGAAAATACGATCAAACCAACCATCAGCTTATACGATTAGTCTCCAGGCAGTTAGTCTTCTTTAAGTTCTGAAGGACATACTGAACCGACGATCATGTCCGTTTTACTATTCTATGCGTAATTCGAAGACAAGTAAATAAATGAATTTCGGACAAGCTTTTACCGTCATTCTTCAGGTCAACAATTAGTTTCCGGATGTCAACGGGTATTTTTTTTTGAGGAGCAGACATTTTTCCTGTTAATTTAACCCACAAATTGTTGAAATCTATTGATTTATGCTAAATAAAGTTCATTTTACTGTATTTATCGCTCAGACCACTGGAAATTGTCTTTGCTGAGACTCAATTCACGTTTCTGCGATTGACAGACTGACATATAACTGTTTGCTTGACTAATATTCGACAAAGGCCTCACCCAAGTAACAATTTGAGTTTTAAAAGGATCTGGAAGGGCACTTCAAAACCATGTTATAAAACAACGTTTAGTTATATAAACCCCATTAAAACATTTATATAACAGCTATAAGAGTAAAAAGGCCCACCTACAGGAGGTTCTGAAGTGAATCTTACAAGGATCTTATAAAACCATTTTCACTGAAAAGTGCTTTTCCGAGAGCTCGTTCTAGAGAACCAATTCTTGTTGCAGAAAACAAAATTGTTCATGAAATATTATTATCCGAAAAAGGTTCTAAAAAGTATTTATTAAAATAAAATAATCTGACTTCGTTGAAATCTAACTGAGCCTTCTTTTTTTCGACCAAGACTTAAAAATGACCTGTGATTCCCTTGAAAATTATTATCGAGTTTTCGCTTACCTCATGGATAAAATTGCTGCGCTTGAAATTTTATCGATTTATTTTTCAAAAAACTCTCAAATAAATCGAGCGCCCGGATAATTTCGAGAAATAGAAAAGTTTAATAAATAAAATTTGAAATATGTGTGTTCCGGTAATTTCGGATCTATTTGAGACGGATTACTAATTTTTGTAGCAGTATATATCAGCTCAACTGAAAGTGTATTACATGTTTTAGAATTTTTTAAATATTTGTTAAACTAACCCAAGTAACAATTTTAGTTTTATACTTATCTGCAAGCCCGCTATGAAACTTCGTTATAAAACAGTTGCGAGCTATATAAACCACATTAAAACATTTACAAAACACTTATCAGAGTGAAAAGGCCCACCTACAGGAGGTTCTGAAGAACAAATTTCAAGTACTTTATACAACCTTATTGAGGGTTTCTTTGAGTTGTCAAGTTTTACTTCGAGTGAAAAAATTTCGGCGTGAATGTTTATTTTCCGAGCAGTGGTTTTAAAATTGAAAAGTTCAAGAAAAAATATTCTGGTCGAACTACTCGCGTGATAAGATGGTGCCATTTGGTCATGAATAGTAAAATATTCAAGAAAATATTAACAACTTTGATGTATTTCGATATTTACTGGCATAAATTTGATGCGCATCGAATTTTATCGGTTGATTTCTCGAGAAACTTGTCAAAAATACGTGCGCCAGTATAGTTTTGCATAATAAAAGATTTAAATGCATGAATTTACGATAAAAATCATCCAAAAACATATTAAGATTCCTCTATAGATGCCCATGTTGTGTATATATGATAATTTAATAGAATTTTAATACAAATAAAGTGTTAATTTTTGGTTTTCATGCGATTTTTTACAAAATAAAATGCTCGATTTTTATAAAAAAATATGGCGTTCCATCTTAAACACCTATTTGACTTGTAGAAACTATTTAACACGTCAAGCTTGTCTTGAAAAATGCTATTATAGGAAGTTTGTCTTAAAACATAGTAATCAAAGCAAATTTTCTTTTAAAAATTCATGATTCCATATAAAAGAAAAAGCAGATTGCAATTTACTTTTTATTGTTATATAATTCATTTGACTCACTACACCTACACCACACAACACAAACACTTGTTAAACCGGATTCGAACAGAAAAATCACAATCACAAAATCACTCTGGGGATTCGTTGGCGGATCATTTCGACTTCCTTTGTCACAGCAACGCAGCAACTCCAACACCTTATACGACGGTTCTTCCGGGTATATCGCTCGAGGAAAAACCATCCTTCCGGTAAACACTCCCTCAGCCACCGCCATGAAGCAGCTCGGACGGTATATACAGGATGGTTTTCCACTTGTGTTACTCACGTCAAGCATCGGGACACTTCCGCTGAATTGTGGATACTACCTGCAGCTGAAAAAATAAAGATTAGATACAACATAGAAGGATTATCGAGCAATACGAAAAGTACCTTTTGATTGTAAAAACCGGACACAAAATTTTCGTTGCCTTCTGAGAAACATAATTTGTTGATATTTTCCTTTTTCTTCTTCTTGTTCTTCTTCTGTTTCTCGATCTGTTGACACTTGACGTTTCATGGCATTTTGACAGGGTTTTATAGCGAGGTTTTGAAATTGCTTTATAGCGGTTTTCAAAACCGCTATATACACGGAAGATAAAAATATTCTCAAAATTGATTGGGGGTTTTTAAATAGGTTTTATAATCGTTGTATAGATACCCTAAGGATAGTTTTTGTAATGGTCTTGTCGAAATACGCTTCACAGCTATCAAGACTTTTGCAATCTCATTATAAAACTCTCAAACTTGTCTATAAAACCATCAGGAGTTTAAAATGTTGCTTGGGTAAGATTACTTACAAATTTTATAGTTAACCTTCTCTCCTTAGGCTTTTACTGACAGGAATTAATTCAAATCCTTTTGATCTTCTTCTCCAAACTGCCTTATAATCAACCTAGTATAAATTTATAGATTTAGTTTCCTTCTCTCAATAGTGATTTGTTACAACTTACAATGATTGTGTCTATCATGCACAGCGGAGAAGGTATTTTGCATAGATGGATGATTATAACCTCTTTGAGGTTATGTTTGATATTCTTATCAAACTAACTTGCGAGTTATTGCATTTGGTGCAATTTATGTTAGCTGTGTCAGGTAAGTATTCAGGTAAGTATTTAGGTAAGTAATTTTTAGTTGTTTGATTTAGTATCCTACTCACAGTTGCCTTATTTTGACTTTTCCAGCCTTGGGCTACACACTCATCTGGCGCAACCCCTTATAGTGTAGTTTTGACCCGTTATCGGATAAGACTGGGTTAACTCCTTTTTGGTGTACAGGCCTTGTACCCTTTATAGGGTACATGGGCTGTACGTCATATCGTCGTGTCAAATTTACACATTATTTCAAACGCGTCCACTCGGTGGGGATGTGAGCAGTTTTTTGTGTGACATGAAATGTTGCATGCAAAAAAGTAAAATCGAGAGCAAGTTGGATTTATCAAATATAAAATATTTTATTCAATAATCACAAATATTTAAACACTTTTAAACACTTTTTTAAAGATGAAATTTAAACTGCAGCAGCAAAACATCGCAGGCAACAGGATGGTGAAATCTGCAAGAAATTCAAACCAATTAGATGAATCGTATTTTTTCAGGAGATCTTAAATTGCCATTTTTTTTGCATCATTTCCACTTTCCTCTTGCCAGCAATGAACGTTCGAAAGTTTCTGCCATATTTCCATGTCCGGCCCTGTAAATGAAAACTTATTTTATTAAATCAGAACACAAAACATTAAAAAATAACACTTACTACAATCCGACGTTGCCAACAACATTTGCTTCTCAGGTGACGGCGATATTTTCACAAGATTGAAAACTACCCGTCTTGAAGCGTACTCGGGCTTTTCCAAAAAATGTGTAATATTGAAGTAAAAAAATGACCCCTTATTTGACAGATCCTGGAGGTTCGCAATAATGGGTCAATTTTACAACTGTTCAAGTGTTCCCCCAAATGAGTGTGTAATAATTGCCTAAACGTGCCAAATTTAATCTCCTCGTTTAACCTTATCAATCGTATCCTATATTCGTAAGTATGTTTACTGTGATTATTATAGTGATAAAATGAATTATAGTGATTATTACTAACCGTGGATGATACTTTTTTGTGGTAAAGCACTTTACAATCAAAGCCACTAATAAGTTAAAAGATTTCAACTGTACTCTGAACTCGCAAGCCGTTTCAACCAGGTGGTTATTTGTAAGCTCTCAAACTATCTATATTTTTATTTTGTCTGTTCTACTTCTACCCAGAGTTGCCATCAAATTCTGATGGTCATCCTAAATTGACACATGGCTATGGGCTGCCTCAACACCCCCCACCCGTAACTCCGGCCAACCCCCGGTCCGGTTTTACCTTATCCTTCTAACTCCAGCACAGCTAGGTTCACTACGCTCCGACGGTTTACGCCACTTGCAGTTCTAATGAGAGCCTGTCGAGTTTTTCCATCCGGTCCCTCAATTAAGTCCTCCACGATTCCTCGGGTCCACTGCTTCCTATCCTTACCAGACACGACATACACGAGATCGTTTTTCTTAATCGCCCTCTGTTCCTGAAACCACTTCGTACGCCGATTTATCGTTGGAAGATATTCCTTTAACCAACGTTGCCATGCTTTATCTGCCAAGTACTGCGACCTCCGAAAAATGCTCCTCAATGCATCTGCTAGTTCAGTCTCATGTTCGGCTTTGAAATCGTCCGCTTTGACTGTTCTCAAAAAATGATTAGGAGTTAATGCTTCTTCTTCCAACACTTCTTGTGTTTTGTACGTCAGAGGTCGAAGATTAATCATGTCCTGTACCTCAGATAGTGTTGTCCACAAAATCTCATCGGTGAGCTTTCTTCCACCATTTAGTACTTTCATTGATTCCTTTACTGAGCGCACCATCCTTTCCCAGATGCCTCCCATATGAGGGGTACCAGGAGGATTGAAATGCCATTTTGTTCGAGAGCTCGAGAATGCTTCAGCACATCTATAGTTGATTTCCTTTTGCATCTCATTCCAGGCTCCCGTGAAATTGGTCCCATTGTCGGAAAAGAAATCAGTCGGAATACCTTGTTTGCAGATGAATCTGCGAATTGCCATGAGACACGATTGGGTTGAAAGACCATAGACCAGTTCCAAGTGTATCGCTCTCACCGATAGGCAAGTGAAAACTGCCACCCATCTTTTTTCAGTACGTCGTCCGACCGTGACTTCAATAGGACCGAGATAGTCCACTCCAACGGCTTGAAACGGTCCAATCTGGGGGGATACGCGCTGTATTGGTAACGGTGCCATTATTGGTGTCTGGGGAATGCAGCGGTGAACTTTACACCACATGCAGCTCTTGGCGATCAGTCGAATAGCACGACGTAGACCTGAGATGCAGAATTTTTGTTGGATTTCGTTAAATATAGTTTCACGATTGGCATGTCCAAATTTCTCATGATATTGTTGTAAGAGTCGCAGAGTAATAACATGATCACGAGGTAATATGATCGGAAAACGTGTATCAAAGCTTAAGTGTTTTGCTTTTTCCATCCTTCCCTTTACGCGCAAGACACCTTCTTCATCGAGTGTTGGTGTTAACTTGAATAATTTACTTGATGTCGGTAAGCGATATTTGATTTCACCGTTGTGACATCCTGGAATTTTCTCCAAAATACGTATCTCATCAGAAAACGCATCATACTGAGCCTGCTTCCATAAGATTGATTCCGCCTTTCGTATTTCGTCGGTCTGAAGCGGGCATTGAACACGACTAAAATTTACCTGATATTTTTCTTTGAGTGTTATGTCAACTTTCGCGCAACGCAAAGGTTCTCCAAACTTCTTTCTTTTTAAATTGTGAACATATCTATAAACTGTGGCGGTTACACGTAATATTTTGTTCCAAGTGGACATGTTGTTCACGGGGATAAGTGGGTATCTTACATCGCTATCATGATAGAGCAAAAAACACGGTTTAATTTCTTCGGAAATGTTTAGTGGCGGATTGACTTGTTCTGGCCATTGATTTTCCTGGTCGTATAAGAAAGTAGGCCCTCGATACGAAGAGCAATCGGTCTCCAAGGAGAATCCAGTGCCCCATTTTGTAAGTATATCAGCGATATTTTGCTTAGTGGGAACCCATCGCCAGTCCGATACATTTGTAAGCTCTTGTATTTCAGCAATACGAAAAGATACGAACTGTTGATAGTTCCGTGCCTCGGATCGGATCCAGCTAAGAACTGTCCTAGAGTCGGTCCACAGAAAACATTTTTCAGCATTCAGAGTGTGATTTTGTAAAACGGATTTCAAAACTTTAGCTCCACGAACAGCTGCCATGAGCTCTAGTCGTGGTACAGATATACGTTTTAATGGAGCAACTTTTGCGCTCGACATCACCAGAGAAACCTTTATGCCAGTAGACCATTTTACCCGAAGGTAGACTGCGCAGCCGTACGCGTGTTCACTGGCGTCCGTAAACACATGCAACTGCAGAGATTCGATATCTTTAGAATGTAAACTACCAAGATAACAACGGTCGATTCGAACATTTTCAACTTGGGACATCATGCTGATCCATTTTTTCCACTTGGCATATGAATCATCATCTATTTGTTCGTCCCATTCGCAGCCAGTGCGCCACAGGTCCTGAATAAGCATCTTTCCCAAGACAGTGAATGGTGAGAGTAAGCCCAACGGATCAAAAAATCCCATGACGCAACTGAGGACGATACGTTTAGTCGGTCGTGAATCTCCATGTAAGTATTTGCTAACTTCGTCTCTATGAGTAGTGGAAAAAGAAAACATATCATCGTGCGGGTTCCAGATGATTCCTAAGACTCGTTCATTGTTGGTCTCTTTGTTTCGGCTGATTTGAATACTTTGGATCGCATTTGGCTCGCCTATTTTGATAAGCAACTCTCTTGAATTTGAGACCCAGTTCCGAATCTCAAACCCGCCCTTGATATGAATATATCGTACCTGAGTGGCTAATTCAATCGCTTGTTCTACAGTGTCTACGCTGTCAAAGTAATCATCAACATAATGATTATTCACGATTGCAGCCGATGCCTTGGGATACTCGGTCGCGAATTCACTAGCGTTAAGGTTTTTTACATATTGAGCCGAACACGGGGAGCATGTTGCTCCAAAGGTGGCTACATCCATCACATAAGTCGTGGGAGGCTTGGAGCGATCTGTGCGGAAAAGAAACCTTTGTACTTGCCTATCTTCCGTCCTTATTCGGATTTGATGATACATCTCCTTAAGGTCGGCTCCAAAGGCGACTCGGCGCTCCCGGAAACGACTGATGACAGCCGGCAAGGACACCGTCATATCTGGACCTTTCAATAGTTGAGAATTCAGAGAAACCCCTTTAACCGAGGCTGCCGCGTCCCAAACTAAACGAACTTTATCGGGCTTCTTTTTATTCAAAACCACATTCAACGGTAAGTACCACGTTTGGTGGGAGTTGGTTTCCGACAGCTCTTCATCTGTCGCTATGTGGGCGTAGCCCTTTTGTAAGTATTGTTCGATTTGTGAACAAACATTACCGTACAATTGAGGCTTATTTATTAGTCGCCGTTCAAGTTCCTGCATGCGACCAAACGCCATACCGTAACTGTTTGGAAACCAGGGGCTATCTGTATTCCACAGAAGCCCGGTTTCGAAACGGTCACCGATTCTCATCGTGGTCGTTTCCAATATACGACGCGCTCTCTGGTCTTCTTTTGATTCAGCTGATATTGACTCAACAGACTCATCTACAGAGTAATACAATTTAAGTAAATCATGTATTTCTTGGTTAGTAGGTTCTACATGGATTCCTACATAACCACTAGTCGAACATGTTATAGCTTCTCCGATTGGGCCGTAAATCGACCAACCTAATTTGGACCGCACTGCAATAGGGTCACCGACGTTTCCTAATTTAGTCTCCAGGGGGGCGATCACATCCAAATTATTCAGTCCGATGAGGAGTCCTGGCCTTTCTCCAGAGAAAGATTGAACTGGTACTTCAGTTAGGAACGGATAATGCATTTTAAGTTCCTCAGCGTTCAAAGTTTGCATTGGTAGAAGTAGTTGAGACACCGTTCGAACACCTCGTAGCATCCAACCGTCACTGTTCGCCTTTGATGATATTTGCATATCTGCTCGAATAGAATCTTTCTCGGTTCGTGTTACATCTGCCGTCCATTTGATGGTGAGTGGGTCCAGCTGGCCAACTAAGTTTAGTCTTTTTGCGAGACAATTCTCGATCAGGGTGACTGACGCTCCTTCATCAAGGAATGCAAGCGTGTTCACGACTTTTCCGCGAAAACGTAAACTTACGGGAATTATTCGAAACATTATATTTGGAGAGTTTGGAAAGTGTGTATTTAAAGATACGATTGGACCATCTGATGAATGTAGCAAGGAATGGTGACGCTCTTGACAATCTCCTACATTACAGCCATCAACAAAAGAGAATGGGCTCGTTACAAAAAGAGAAAGTCTGTAGTCAATCTTCGCACCTTTGCTAAATTCGTTTCCAAAATCGTGGCGGAAATCTGCGAAACAAATATCGACTTGCCACGAGATCCTGGATCAACGTGGGGTTCATTAAATGGGTTTTCAATTCAGCGGCTTCCAAATGGTCGCAAAGCTGTTCCACGGCATTTCCGAAAGGGATATAAGAATTCAACCTTTCTGCCTTCGGTGATTCTAAACTACGAATCTTGTCAACATAGTGTTGTAATAATAATTCAGGACGACCATATAACTGTCGAAGTTTCTTCAACACTTTTGGAACGGTTTTAGGATATAGAAGCATCCCCCGTACTTGTTCTAATGCAGGACCTTTTATACTTTCCTGCAGACGAATTAAGTTTTCAATATTATTGTAACCACACGCTTCAGTTGAAGATGTGTAGCTACTCATAAACAGAGGCCATTCTTCTGGCTTGCCAGAAAATGACGGTAATTTTCGTGTTAGCCCGTTCCTTGCCGTCAACTGAGTTTTTGTTGGCCCGTCTCGATTTGTTCCAAGGTATCGTGAAGCATCTTTTGAACTGCATAAAGAGCTAACAGAAGCACTATCTGTTGAATCGGAGAAGGAGCTATCCATGATACTATCAGTCGTGCTACTTTCTAAATCCGATGACGTATCTTTATCGGAGCTTCCACGCTTTGGAAGCTTAGACGAATTTTTGCTGATGTGTACATTAGATTTCCCGACAGGTGTCGAAGTTTTACTACAACCGCCCTTCGCCATTCCGGTCTTAGATCCGATACTCAGCTCAGCTAACTCCTTATCCATGGCATCCATTTGGGATTGATAGGATTCACGCATTTTCTTGGCTTTCTCTAAATACATCCGTTTATCATTTAAAGCTTTTTTCAACATCTGCTCCTCTAACTTAAGCTTTCGTTCCCGTAATTCTGCTTCCAGTTCATACTGCCTTGTCATTGCCTCGATTTCCATATCCTGTTTTTCCAAAGCGTGTCGTTTTTCAGTCTCATGTGTTTCTTCTCTGACAGACTGATTAGTGTCCTGCATTCTGATCGTTTCATCTTTATTTTCGCTCCAAAGACTCATTCTTTGTTCAGAAGTTGTGCTTGATTTGTCAGAACCTTCTGTTTTCTTCAAAGCACCCTTTCTCCCGGCTTCTTGCTTTCTTTGAAATTTGTAGAACAATTGTTGGCACGCTTCGCTCGGACAGAACCACTTTTTTTGCTTTTTCACTTCGTCTGTGACTCCAACGCAGCGATAGTGGAACCATCCAGCACAACCATTGCATCCTACCATGCCTTCGTCTTGCGTAGAAGTTTCGCCACATTTTTCACAGGCGGTTATTGTGAAATCCTGCCTTGATGCCATTTTAAAGGTATTGATCCGTTAATCCGATATAAAATTTTTGAGATTGTTCCGGTAATTTCGGATCTATTTGAGACGGATTACTAATTTTTGTAGCAGTATATATCAGCTCAACTGAAAGTGTATTACATGTTTTAGAATTTTTTAAATATTTGTTAAACTAAGATTACTTACAAATTTTATAGTTAACCTTCTCTCCTTAGGCTTTTACTGACAGGAATTAATTCAAATCCTTTTGATCTTCTTCTCCAAACTGCCTTATAATCAACCTAGTATAAATTTATAGATTTAGTTTCCTTCTCTCAATAGTGATTTGTTACAACTTACAATGATTGTGTCTATCATGCACAGCGGAGAAGGTATTTTGCATAGATGGATGATTATAACCTCTTTGAGGTTATGTTTGATATTCTTATCAAACTAACTTGCGAGTTATTGCATTTGGTGCAATTTATGTTAGCTGTGTCAGGTAAGTATTCAGGTAAGTATTTAGGTAAGTAATTTTTAGTTGTTTGATTTAGTATCATACTCACAGTTGCCTTATTTTGACTTTTCCAGCCTTGGGCTAATAATTGCCTAAACGTGCCAAATTTAATCTCCTCGTTTAACCTTATCAATCGTATCCTATATTCGTAAGTATGTTTACTGTGATTATTATAGTGATAAAATGAATTATAGTGATTATTACTAACCAAGGATGATACTTTTTTGTGGTAAAGCACTTTACAATCAAAGCCACTAATAAGTTAAAAGATTTCAACTGTACTCTGAACTCGCAAGCCGTTTCAACCAGGTGGTTATTTGTAAGCTCTCAAACTATCTATATTTTTTTTTTTTTTTCGTTTTTTTAATTTTGGCACGGACCATGGGTGTTCCATAAAGCCAATGGTGTTGAGTTTTATGTCGATTGACAATAATTATTATACGTTACGCGGTCAAAATATCATTTGAGTGAAGTTTAGTAAACAATCATATTAAAATCTTAACTTTACAGGTTCAAACATTTATCTTTACTTCATCCAAATAATCTGCGAAGAGTTTATACTCACTATATTGTTTTCTTTCTAACATTTTTAGGAAGCTATTTTTATTTTCAAGAAAATGGTAGACTGTACGGTGAGTGGTGAACTTTGTGCAATCAAAAAGGAGATGATCGAGGTCTTCGATCACCCCACAGTGGTCGCACAGGTTGGAGCTAATTAGACCCCAGTTTTGGAGACGATCCTTTGTTGCAGTATGGAATGTTCTTATCCTTGATATTTGTACTGTCGTGTTGGTGTTGAAAAACATATTATGAAACCATGGTTTGGTATGAATGTTAGGCATAATTGTGAAGTGTTTTATTCCTTTTTCTTGGGATATTATTTTGTAATTCTTATTCCATTCGTTAATTATTTCGTTTTTTTGTGTTAAAAGCGCATCTCCTAAGGTAAGACCGAAGGGTTCAACATAATTTTTCATTTTAGCCATTTTGGCAGCAATGTCAGCTCTATCATTCCCTAAGATGTTAGAATGTCCAGGAATCCATTGTATTGCTACTTTCTGAAAACTTGCATTTGCTGTGAAGTTGTTTATTTCATTTATGATGTAATTGTCAGTTTTATTGTTTTCCAACAGCTCACAACTACTTTTTGAGTCTGTGAGAATACAGACGTTACTTAATTTTTTATTATCCGCATATTTAATTGCTTCTAGAATGGCTAGTAGCTCGGCATTTGTTATAGTGAAATTTGGGTTGAGTTTAAAACTTTTAGAGATCTTTTCGTAATCATCGTAAAAACCGTAACCCGTATGTTCTTCGGTTTTTGATCCGTCCGTATATATTAGATAAAATTCATTGTACTTATCTCTTATTACGTTTAATGTTATCTGTTTCAAAGTTGATATGTTGGAGTTTTTTTTATTGATTTTTCCAATGTTAGTATGTATTTCTAAATTAGCTGGTCTGTCTTCTATTGTACTATTTATCGTACACATTTGACTAAGTAAGTAGTAGTTATCTATTGTAGTTTTTTCCAAAAACGAAGTTTGCCTGAAATGTATATTTGAGTTTATTAATGGAATTATTGAATCTAATATTGGGCTATTTCTGTAATAAAATGATTTGCTAATTTCTTTAAGTGCTAAGTAGTTAGCTCTTTGTTTGATGGGTAGTTCACCTGTTTCACTAAGCAGTACCTGATTCGGGGTAGATTTTAGTAGTCTCATTGCAATTTTTAAGGAAGTGTTGTATGCTGTTTGTATTTTTTTCATTTCTGTATCACAAGCTGTAGCATAAATGGTTATGGCATAATCTATTTGTGATCTTATGAGCGATTGGTTTATTTGTAGTAAAGTTTTTGGATGTGCTCCATGTGTTTTACGACTAAGCATTTTTAAGATATTAGTTTTATTCTTTATTTTCTTTATTGTTTCCATTATGTGTCTTTTAAAAGATAATTTGTGATCTATGTAAAGTCCTAAATATTTCTGGAGTGGTTCGGTAGGAATCGTATTGTTATCTATATTTATGTTTAGGGTTTGTAATTTATTTGTAAAACATACTGTGGCAGATTTGTCTGGATTGATGGTAAGTTTCAATTGGGTGAATGCTTCTTTGATTTTGTTTAACACATTGTTCATTTTTTCAGCCGCGAGAGTGGGGCTTTTATCTATGACCAGCATAGCAAAGTCATCCGCGTATTGGAAACAGTAAGCTTCATTTTGGATTATCTTGTGAATTCTGGCGGTATATATATTGAACAGGATGGGTGACAGGGGGCACCCTTGTGGTAATCCCTTGTTCGTTGTCCTGTAAATATCTGTTCCATCATTTAGTGTTACTACTGTAGTTCTATGTTTGAGGTATTCAAATAGCCAGTTGCAAATCTCTGCGGGGAAATTATATTCATCTAACGTTTCTAGTAGCATAGTTACATCTACATTATCGAACGCTTTACTCAAATCTATAAATGTAACTACTGCAATTTCGTTGTTACGCTTAGTCGTTTGTATTCTGGAAATTAATGCATTGATGCAATTTACTGCAGATGTTTTCTTCTTAAATCCAAAAGAGTATTTCGGTATGATGTTGTTTTTTTCCATGAATTGAACAAGTGGGGTTTTAATGATAATATTTATGGTTTTAAGAAAAACTTGTATTAACGATATTGGTCTATAACCGATTGGCTCAAATTGACTTTTTCCTGGTTTGTTTATTGGGACAATCTTTACTGTTCTCCATGAATTCGGTATTGAATTCTCTTGGAAGACTTTATTAAGTATTTCTGTTATTTTAATGATTATCTTAATGTCAAGCTGTTTTAGGATGTGATACGATACTTTGTCATATCCTGGAGCTGAGCTATCTTTTTTTTGATTCAGTATTTTTTTGACATCTTTCCAATTTATAGTTATTGTATTGTTTTTAGGTTTTATTTGATATTTTATGTCTTCTGATATCTCTGGAAAATTTAGGTCAATAAAACTTTGTGTCAGTTCTTTATTATTCAACAGATGTATGTTTTCTTTTTTGGAAAAGCCTCCGCTCAGCATTTTTACGTAATTCCACAATTGTTTCGAAGGTAATTCAGGTGTCAATTTATCAATCAATTCTTTGTAAGATTTCCGTTTTTCTTTTCTTATCATATACTTTAGTTTTGCTCTACTTTTTTTAAAATCAATGTAGTTATCGAGTGTTAAATTCCTGTAATAGGCTTTTAATTTTTCGTTCTTTTCCTCTAGCTGATTTTTAATTTCGCTGGTCCACCATGGTTTGGGTGTGTTATTATTAGCTTTGGGAGTGAACTCCGATTCCCTGATTATTTTTTCAAATGATTCTTGCAACTCGTCAGCTGTGTCGATTTTGTCGAAACTCCTATCGTTTAGCTTCTTGATGGCTTTCGTTTTGTTTATTTGTTTGTTTGTATACTTGAAGTTAGGTGTAAAGTTCATGATTTCTATTTCGATCATTTTGTGATTACCTGAGATTTCGTAGTCTAGTACTTTCCAATTTATTTTATGTGCTATATCTGAGGACACCATCGTGAGATCAATGGCCGAGGGTATTTTATCGGGGGGTTTAATGAGTGTTGCAGAACCGTCGTTGATAACTATCAGATCTGTGTTATCTAGCATATGCACTAATAATTCTCCTCTAGAGCAATTATGATCTGCGTAATTCCACAAAGAACTGTGTGCATTAAAATCACCAGCTAAGATTGTGTTCATATTTTGCGTTTCTATGTGTCTGAAAAGTTTGATTAATGGTTCTTTAATTTGGCTGTTGTTAATTGGTGCTGGGGGAATATAGATTGAGATTAATTGTATAGGTTCTATTGTATTTATTAATTTAACTGCAGCAACTTCTATGGGGGTCAAATCTGGCATTGTAAGCTCAGTAAATGCGATTTCATTTTTGATTAAAAACCCTACTCCACCATAACCGTTGGTTCTGGTCACTCTAGGAAATTTATATCCCGGTATATTACAGGTTTCTTGATTTTTTAACCATATTTCTGATAATATAGTTATGTCTATGTGATTATTTTTTAAAAATTGACTTAATAGCGCTCTTTTCTCGGTTGGTCTAATACTATTAATATTGTATTGAATTATTTTCATATCTCTCGCTGTAGTATTCATTTTTAACTATAAAAAGAAACATTGTGAAAATTTTATTGAATAAAAACAAAAGAGCTTAATTGTGAGAAAAAAAAATCATTATTTCGTAAAATATTGATAGTTTTAATTTTATAAGAGTTTATCTGGCGGTAATTCTACATCATTATGCTGTGTTGGTAGGTTAAACAAACTATTTAGTTCATCATTTATTTTAATAAGTAGAAGATCTGAGTTCCAGTCTCCTGTTTTTTTGTTCGTTTGTTCTTTGATTTCTAATTGGATCGCTTTAATTTTATCGTACACTCGGTTCATTTTTAATTCTTTCATTATTTCTGTTTTTAGGTAATGAGTTAATGTTTCTATTTCCGTATTTTTGTTATTTGGGTTTGAAATGATCATATTATTTTTACTTGTACTTGCTCCTGCGGATTGATTTACTATTGGGTTCGAAGTGGTCATATTTTTTTTACTTGTACTCGGACCTGCGATTTGATTTATTAATTGGTTTGAAGTTGATGGTTGAATGTTGGGAAAATCTTGCTGGGAATTGATTTGAAGTCTGAATTGTTGAGATTTCTTAGGGTGTAATTTTATAGCTTCAGAATAAGTGAGTTTTTGAGTTGTCATTGTGATGTTAATATTTTGTTGCCTTATTCTTTCAGGGCATTCTCTAAAGTTTGCTTCGTGGTTGCCTTGACAATGTATACAGTTTTGGTCGTTAGCGTTACAATCTTTCAAATGATGTTCTTGACCACATTTCTTACAACGTATTTTGCTCTTGCAAGATTTGATTTTATGGCCAAATTTCCAACACTGTTGGCATTGCTTAAGGGGGAAAATGTATGCTTCTACTTTGGCATTTATACCGTAGATTTTGACCGTTTCAGGAAGTGTTTCTCCGGTTACTTTTATTTTCACGGCAAGGGTTGGTATCGGATCACCAATTGGTTTTCCGTTTTCAAATTTGATTTTGGTAACTCTTTGGACTTCTTCGATTTTCTTATTACATTCGATATTATCTTTTATTTCTTGGTCCGTCAAAGATTTTGGAATTCCTTTGATGATTCCATAGGACGATTGAAACATTTTAGGGATGTATACTTTATAATTATATGTTTCTTTAAGTAGTTTAGAATTCAATAGTTGTTCTGCTTGGGAGGGTTTTTCAAATGTTATTTTGAATCTTCCCTTTCCAGCCTGTGTAAGTGTTTTATATGTTTTAATTTCTATATTTCGGAGAATTTTTGCTATTTCCATCACGTGGATGAAATGCGTTGGAGATTTGTTTTGGTTATTATCCTTTGTTTCATTATTTGTATTTTGTTTGATTTCGTTATTTGTTTTTGATTCAGTTTCGTTATCTGTATTCGGTTCAATAAAAAGTGTTTTATGAATAGGGTTTCTTATCCAATCTGATGTTTTATTATTCTTACGATTTTTTTTATTTTTTCTCTTATTATTCTCATTATCTGCTTCGTTTAGTGTGCTTGTACTTGATTCTTCCGTCATGTGTTCCATTTTAGATTTTTTCTGTTCATTCTTCATGTTTTCATCACTTCTTTGTCGTTTCAGATTCGGTGTATCATTTGCTAATGTAAATTCAATGTCGGAGTCGTCGGAGTCGTCTCCTCCACCGTGGTCTTCATTAGACTGCCTCCCACTCATCATGGCGTCATTTCAATCCTAACCTAATTTTTATCTAATTTTATGTCAACCTTAAAACTAATTCTTATTCAATATAGTAAGTACTCACGGTTCGTAGTTACAAAAACGGAGTAAAAACGGTAATGGAACCAATTTAAATATAAAAAAACCAAATGATTGTTTGACTCAACTCAAATAATTTCAGAGAAAGCACATTTTCTCAAGAACTTCTAATATTCGGAAACCGAACTCAACGGGCCACTGGATTACTTCACACGTCTGTCTAGCTTGGCTTTTAGCGGTTGAATGTGATCTATATTTTTATTTTGTCTGTTCTACTTCTACCCAGAGTTGCCATCAAATTCTGATGGTCATCCTAAATTGACACATGGCTATGGGCTGCCTCAACAATGTGATGGTTACAATTAATTTCAGTAAACATATTTGAGGCCTTCATGTCAGTATTTGATATAATATTGAGTTTAAAGTATTTTGTTCGAAGCCGTTTTTGGTAAATGACACTAAAAACAAAGATATTCCATGCGAACATGTTTTAAATTTTTCATTGTTTCATTCGAAAATGGCGATTTAGACGGAATATCTTTTTTACTTGATAAAAACATTTATAAGAAAAAGTATTCTTGAAGAAAGTCATTAAAAGAACAATTTCTCTCATGAACATCGGTTTGGCCCGCTACAAAACCTAAAGATCTGATCACGGACCTTCCAAAGTGTTAATTTTTTCAGTGCAGTTGACAGTAAAAAAATAAACAAAACAAAAATTTGCAGAAAGAAAATCCTGCGTAAAATTTTGTCAAAAAGACTTCTTTTCCCTGCGCATTCCTGAGTTGATGGTTCGGGAGGGTACTGCCGATCGGAACCGGAGCACAAAACCATTTCATCATCATGGAATGTAAAGGTAAATATGCCTGAATGTTTCAAGTGTTAGCCGAATTATAAATTAATTTAATTTTTTAGAACTTCGCCTCCGGACTACGGAATGTCGCCAACAGCTGATTCAGCTCAACTGGGAACACATATGTGTCGGAACTCGGAGGTGCGAATCAGTTTCAAGAACCGGATCCCGCCAGAAGAAGGAACAGAGAATAGCGTCCGGTAGCAGCAGGAGCAGCTGAAAATGGTTTCTATGTTTTCCGAAACAGGAACCCAAGAGCAGGAGGTGATACAAGAGATATATTTAAGTTTATTGTACTCATAAGTTTTATCACTTTTTTTTGGAAAAAAATAAATTATGATTACGAGTGAAATAATAAAAAAAGTTTGATTGTGCATTGATAAGTTTGCAACTTTAATTCTATGCCTTGAAAAGCTTATCGCTGAGCGTCTTTTGTTTCAATTCTAAACAGATTGCACTAGCCATCTTCATATAGGAAGATCCGACAATATCAGCTTGTTCATTCTGTTCCTAGGAAGGGGCTTTCTTTAGAAGGACCATGTTCTCCGGGAAATTTAACTGGACCAACGGCAGGACGGCAAGCACGAAAATTTCAAATGTTTACATATCAAGTCACCAGCTGATTGTTGACACTTGATGTTTTTATGTCATTTTTGACATTTAAGTTTGATTTTATAGCAAGGTTTTGAAATTGCTTTATAGCAGGTTTCAAAACCTAATCATTTTGGTTTTCTAGAGAGGTTTTATAATTGCTTTTTAGTGCCCTACTAAACCAAAAAAATTAATGGTTATAAAACTAATGCAAAAATTTACCAGAGTTCTATTAAAAGATTTTATAGTGGTTCTAATACTATCTTGAAGGGCATTTATATAGAGATCTTAATAAATTACGTTACACAGCAAATAATACTTTATAAATTCCTTATACAACAACCTATATTTTTTATAAAACTATTATGAGTTTAAAATGTTGCTTGGGTCAGTGTACGGACAATTTCTTGACCTCGTTTTTGGGACTTTCTATATACAAAATGAATTGGATTATTTTTAGTAGAGATGTACCGAATAGTGGTATTCGGCGAACGGCCGAATACCGAATATTTACTTTTTCAACTATTCGGCCAAGCGAATATTCGGCCGAATATTCGGTCGAATATTCTATTCAGGAATTAATAAAAAAAATTTAAGCTATTATTTAAATGCTTTCTATATACAAGATATCTTCAAAATAGTTGTTGAAAAAATAGATGATCTTTAACATACTTTCAACCACACGTATCCACACCGTCAGGCATTCAGAACGTTTTTTGAAAAAAAAAATTAAAAAGGGCAAAATGTATGTGTATTTTGAAATTTTTGAAAAATCATTATTGAACACAAAATTTAAAAAAATTTTAAGAGGAATTTGAGTTTTTATTTGATTTAGCAAATAATCTGAATAAACCCGAGCAAAACTCGGAAATGGCCAGATTTGACTAATCTGGAATCTCTTTACTGGATAAGGTATTTCCCGACTTGTCAACAGAACAGCTGATTTCTCATGTTTACAATTTTCGGCAGCTGGTGGTAGGGTAAAAATAACAACAACACTACGCATGTTCAATGGTCGGATAGTAACGAAACCAAATTGGCGGTGCAAAAGTAATGGTTATGCAAAATTCTTAATTTTTTAAACTACCTTAAACTAAATAATTATAGACATGAAATACTTTGAAGGTAATGTTGATGTTATGTAATGTTAATTTGAAAAAAATAATTTCTTTTGAAGAAATAATTGAACAGTGCTAGCCTCCCAAGTTCAAAATGGCGACCAGTAGGTGTTTACATTTTTCAAAACAAAAACAAAAAGCTACCCTACCACTATCTGTCTCAGGAAATGCTCTATTGATGAGCAAGCCGGAATATATCCAGAAAATCTGTAATAAACCATAATGAAAGTATGGTTTATTACGCGTATTCTCCTGCACGGTCTTCAGTGAAAGATACGCGGATACACCTTAGATGTTTTACTGAAACCATGTTTTCCCTTTTTTATAGGAATTTAACCCTTTAAGGTCATTCTTCCTAGTAAATAATTGTTGAAACCATAAGTTTTCAATGATTGTGTGGCCTTTACAACATAACTTTTGGATATTTTATAAATTATCCAAAAAAAATTGAAAAATTTACAAGTCTGTAGTAGATATTCGGCCTATTCGGCCTATTCGGCCGAATACTTAGCTCAACTATTCGGTGAGCCGAATATTCGGCTTAACGGTTTTTCGGCGGTATTCGGCGCCGAATATTCGGCCGACCGAATATTCGGTACATCTCTAATTTTTAGGGTTTAATTTATAAACATTTTTAATACTGATCTACAAAAAGGACTACCCGCATAGCTAAGAACCATACTGTGAATCTTGCGAACCATTTGGTTCTGATTACATTAATAGTTTCGATTGCTTTTGGGTCATTGCTAATGTGCCTTTGCTAGAAACCAATTAAAAACCATTGTTAAAAGATACGTATAATCTTCCAAGAAATTAATTGATTAATTTGGCAACGCACCGATAAGATACAAAATTATTCATGAATGATTCAGTTGATATTCATAAAAAATAATCGTATATTTTAGCAACGCTCCTCACATTTTTTCTGCTGTCAGCATAACCCGCGTGGCAAAAATTGTGAAAAAAAATTAATCTCCCGGAAAAGTGTTACCATTTTGGTCAGGTTCTGATGAATCTAGATTCATCATGGGTGCGGTAGGCAACAGAAACGGTTCCGGTGTTACGAGGGTGAGTACACTGACTTATTTATTTATTTAATCGAGTGTCTCACAAAAAAACCGACGGCTAAGAATGATGGTGCATTTCGTTCCGGAGCTGAAGTGCTGAAGCTGGAAGCCAAGGAAGGTTCAGCAGTGCTGCGGCAACACGAAAGAGGATGGATCGGAACTGCCATCGCAGTTGGTACCGAAGTGCTGCAGGATTGGGAACATCCGGAAGGTGTATCCGCAGATTGCGGAAGGTTAGTATTTTAATGATGAATCATGTAATAAAAATCGTGTAAAATAAAATAAATTAGTAAATCAAATTTCTTTTCATATTTTTTTTCCGGAAAATTAATTGAAATTTAATAAAATGTATAAAATCTCACCATGGGGTTGAATCTTTTCATTGTTGGTTGACGATAAGTTGTAACGTCATCTTTTTATGAGCGGATCATAACACAACGATAACACGTATGGTCAACTCGTTGAAGATTGAGTAGAAAAAAGCAAAAAAATTGAATGGTAACTCTACTTAACGACCCGTTCGATATATCGTAAAGTGCGTCCAAACGATTCCATGTCATGAAAAAATGATAAGCCTTATCTTACTTTAATAATCCAAAACTATAGAAGTAATCTTTTTGTTGTCTTGGGAAGAAGATAATGGGAATAGTCACTATATAATACTGATTCATGCGGGTAGTTTCTGCAGCGAATGATGTAATTGTAGTATTTTTATTGACTAAAAAAGTGCACTTTTTGATTGTTTGGATTTCAAGGTTCGTGCTGTACGGACAATTTTTTGATACAGTGTATGTATGCGCAGTTTTATATTTTTCAAAATGTATTTTTATAAATAAAGAATTAGAGTTAATAATATTTTTTAGAGAAATCATTTTTAATTTGCTGAAATTTATTTTATTCGTGAGAAAACAATTTCTTAATTGCTGGCATCCCTTCAAAATATACAGAATTGACTAACTGGGTGAAAGCTTTCGAATGTGTAAAACAGGGAGATGGCATCCCTATCCTTTGTCATTGAATTTGACAACCATCAAAATTACGGGCCCACACTGATAAATCGTTTCACACATTTTACAAAATAGTTTCACACATTATCAGCAAATATATGGAGCTGTCAAGCTGAAGTGAGTTTTTTACACACCATGCAAATTCCAAATTTACACATTATCCGAATTAGCGAATCAAGGAAAAAATGTGTGAAAAGTAAAGTCGTTGTGTAAGATTTGTCTTTACCTTTGTGTGAGACGAAGTAGAAATCATCAGTGGTAGAAACCATCCATCGTGCAAATTCTCATGCTAAATTGCTGTCTCAATTTAAGGAATGTATGAAAAAATAATGGTAAGTAGTCGATAGTATTTGAATGTAAAAACCAAATCGACTAAAGCCTCAATTTATATTTCAGATCCTGCCTCCTCTTGCTGGGAGAAAAAGTTCACGGAATTGTTCCCCCTACAGCACATCGAGAACTAGGATTTTGTACATAGATCATACATTTTTCCCTTAGCTCAACAATTTCCGTTTAACTATGCGTACATAATAATATTTGCTTCAATAAAAACCAATTAAGTTGCATATCTGGATGTTTTTATTTCCAAACAATTGAAAACCAATTAAACTAGCCTTCCTGATTGAAACATAGTGAAATTTTCACACATTTTACCGTTTTAAACGCTTTTTGCATAATGTGTGAAACGCTCACATTTCGTTTCCTTAAGCGGTTTTTCCCATTAGTGTGCAGCGGTACCTTCACACATTTAATGTGTTGGTCTACTTATTTCCAAAATGTGTGAAATTTCACACACTAATGTGTCAAATATTTTGTCCGTGCACGATTTTGTGGGCCCATAACAAACCTGACATTTTGCTGTCAAGGACCCGAACTAAATGTCAAATGCTAGAGAAGTATGGTTGATAGCACACTAACACATCAATCATTCTGATTCCTCATTGGTTGAAATTTTGACTTTTTAGGCTTCGTACTGCTTTGAGAGGAAAACACCATAAACGTCTCTCCCGATGGATAGAAAAAAAGAAGTAGATTCTTGTTCGAAAGAAGAACTAGATTGCCACCTCCCTGGTGTAAAAGCTTTTTGCTCACGCTCTGTGTAAAGCGCCCAAACATAAAACTAAGTGGAGACACTTTTCTCTAATCTGTATGGATTTTTATACAGAACACACAGCTAGAAAAATTCGTGTAAATTTAGATCGAAAACGATGCACGAAAACGGAACATCGATTTTGATGTAAAATTCTATCACGGTGTATTTTTTCCGAGGATGTAATTTTTGAGGCGTGTAAATTTAGATCGAAATCAATGCACGAGATTGGATCACAAAAGCCGTCGTGTAAAAATAAACAGGGAAGTAAATTTTAAAATTTATTTTCGTAAATAATGATATTTTTTCTAAATATTAAGGTTTTTGCTTTTGTCTTGAATAAATACGCCGCATGTATCATTTTTAATTCACATTTATTTACAAAACTGAACATAAAAATCATTCGGAAAGTGTCAGGCTGATATTGTTGTTGCATCCGATGATTCCCAGCACGGGGATGTTTTTCGAATCAGCATGATCAGCATCCTCGAATGGTTCCGGAAATCATAATTTTTCGGTCAGCATCCTGCACACTCGAATTGTTCTGACAAAAGTTTCTCCGGATAATCACTGGCCGGATATCTGCCGCTGCGAAAAATCTGACCTTGCTGTAATGGAGAGAAAACTTATCAGTTTCAACCATATTCTTTATTTCACGTCTCATAAACTTACTACTTTAAAGACTCTTTAAGTGCTCCTGTAGCTACGCCTTTGAATGACTCGTTTCCGAATAATTTTCCGACTTGTTTACTTTGTGCCCGACGCGCAAACTAACTTGAAATATAAAAAGGCACAATTTAAATATTTGCATTCAATTTTAAATCAAACAGATATAATTTTACACTGTTTGTGATATAAATTTCGTTGACCGGTTGATTTTTGCATGATGCAGTGTAAAATTAAATCAAAACAGTTTATTTCTATTCAATTTTAGGAAATAGACTAATAATACATCGAAAGAAGTTTAAAATTACATCTTTTTGTAATTACACTCAAGAAAAAATAGATCACTCGTGTTTTAGATTCCGTGTACTTTTAGAAATTTTTTGCTGTGCAGAGTAACTTTGTTTACCGTGCATAGTCATCATGGGATGAACTTTGTACACTGGAAAATATGTCTGTGAATATATCAAAACTTAATTCCTACACCCAAAATAATCTGCACGTAGCGGCTACGTGAAAAACTATATAATTTTTATCCACTTGATTTCCACTAGTGAACCTGTATATAAGAGAAGTGACATCTGAAACACAAAATTCCAATCGAGCAAAAGAACTGTCAAAATCGATTCCAATCGATCCGAGCATTTTGTCGCAGAACTTTTACTTTTCTTATTGAAAACTTAACCAAGGAAGGTATTGCGTTTCTTGTTATAGTTCAAACAGATAATTTTTTAGCTGGTCATATGAACTTATGATTAGGTGCAATTTTTTTTAATGCTTTGGTGAATCATGTTTCTAGTTAGAAAGCTAACTGATTATTAACGAAATTCAAGTCATTCATACCGTTTATCGCGATCCTTCGGTCATCGAGTTTAATGTTATTTTGTTGGATTGAAAGCGTTCACTTTAGAGCTTGAACATTGAGCCAGAAAACAGTGCTGGGATTTTTTTTGTCCAAGATTTCGGCGATGTTGCCACATATTTCATTTTAAGAGGGATCAGATGTCGCTTCTCTTATATGAAGGTTCACTAGTCAGTGGTTATGAGAATATCTCTTATATTTTTTTATATTCTGATACGACTCTATAGAGTTTCGAAGACAATAATTTATCTTGGAGGCACATACATCGTACTAAACGAGGTTTAGTTCACGCTTTCCGCGATGCGTTTAAAATAGCTTTATGAAATTAAGTACGATTACGAGTGATTCTTTGCAAATCCATCTGCACTTAATTACAATTTTATTTAATTTGTGATCCCTAAAACATTCTTAAATTACATACTACAATCATCCTGATCAGATTAAATATTTACCTTTAAATGTTGCATCTCAATATCTAAACAAATATTGATAAAACATTGAACCTGGCACCACTGATGTAGACTTTGTTTTGGTAGTCAAACGCGAAGCACGAAAAAATCGGTGTGGTCTTCTCGGTGGTCTTCGGTTCAGCAAATTTGTGCGCTATCTCGCCGGATTCGCGCGGAACATAATTTTCAACACAGTCCGGGAGACGGAACGAAGTTTATTCAGCATTGCGACTGCTGTGAGGTAAGTTCGGGAAAATTTTCCATTTATGTGCAAGTGAATGTTTACGTAACAGACTTATCTGTAATAGATTTGTCTGCTCATTTTTATACTGAGTGTTTAATTGCACTGTTTTTAAAAGTGTATTTTTTTCCTTTCCAGCGGTTATTCTACATCTGCCGCTAGTTCCAGTCAGGGACTAGACCAATCTTTGAAGCGGCTGGATTAAGGTGTGAAACGCTCTGGAAGAATTTTAAGCCGAGATCTGAAAGATGTTCCGGAGGAAATCCGTATTAAATCTTGACTGGTTATATTCGTTGTTACGGTATGTTAAACGCGGTGTCTTAAATATCACCTTAACAGAAATTTTTAAAATTCTCATTGCAGGCCACCTAGTTCCAGAAGGCCTTCCCGAGGTGCGTACAGCTCTGGTTCAGGAGTAATGGAAAAACAGCTTGAACGCAGCAATGGACATTTCCCACTACAACGCCCTTCTTCGGGTGTATATGGATAATGAGAATTCCTTCTCGCCAACGGAATTTCTGGCGGATTTGCAGGCCAAGAGCGTTGAACCGAATCGGGTCACCTATCAGCGATTAATTTCGCGCTACTGCCAAGAGGGAGCAAACAAGACTCTGGAATTCTTGCGAGAGAATCAGCTTCCAGTAATTGGCAGCGTTTTCAACGCTGCGCCAGGACAAGTTGTTTTTCGCCACGTATCGATATAGAGCGGCGCTAAAAAACGATATTCAATAAAATGTTGCAATTAAAAAACATTTTTCATTTTTATCCGAAAATCTTCCATGTACATTAAAAATTTTACGTTTGTGTGCGTGCTCTTTTTATGAACGATTCCTATAACGGTTTGAATAATGTTGGAATAAAGTAAAGTCAAATCGTTACACAACCATTGACGTAAGCGTTTAGGAATGAGAGCTCCTCGAAAAAAACTATAACGATGACAATCCGATGATCTAAATACATTTTCAGCAATCGGTTTTTAAACCTAACATGGACTGCATGTAGAACAGTTCGTCCATACAAGTGTTTTAACGGTTATTAACAATTACATAACCTAACGACATATTAAAAATACTGTGAATTTGGAATTCACGATTAAACTAATGTACCGTGACCGGCCCTAATTTTGCGCAGTCCCAAACTCTGCGCATTTTCATTTTCAAACAGAAATATTTCAAGATGTGATGAACAAAATATCCATGAAAAAAGCTGAAACTCTTCAGTTACTGTTTATCTTCAAAATGCTTCCAATTATTTTGAAATCGGATGAGTTGTTCGCGAGAAATGGAAAAAATCAAAATAAATGTAGGAAGCAAACGTTGAAAAATGGCCGCCGTTAGCAGTCCAGCTTAAGTGTTAGAAAAACAAAAAGATCAAATGAAACAGTGTTGAACAGAATTTTCTCATTTGAAATGCCTCTACGGGGAAGATAAAATCATTCTGAACATGACTGCCAAAAAATTTGAGAAAAAAAATGGTTTTTCAAATCAAAACAATGATTTTACCAATGCGCAGAATTTGACACCATTTGTTTACTTATGTTCCTAATGCGCAGAATGAAAAGCACCGGAGTGAACTGATGTTAAAGCTGCAAGGAATTGAATGCAGGAAGTTAGAAGACTTTCAATTACAGTTTTCTAATAAGTTTTATGAAGATAGTGTATCCGTAAAGTTGTTAGGAGTTTCTTAGGAATCTCTTCGAAACTATATCTTTTGTTGACAAAAAAAAAAAGAAAATCTTGATTTGCGTTCTCTCTCGTGTTCGCGTGTTAATTGTTGGGTCCCAACTGTACAGACTGTTCCGACGTATAGAAGTAGTTCCGGCAAGCCACAAAATCGCCCCAGCTGGGGGAACTACGCGAAGCTTCTCTCGGTTCACCCGCTCACTCGCACTCGTTGATTAACTGATACTGAATGATATTAAACCAAATGAAGCAGCGCGTAGTTCCCCCAGCTGGGGCGATTTTGTGGCCCGCCGGAACTTCTTCTGTATGTCGGAATAGTCTGCACTGCACACCAACGAAACAAGTTAGTTTGACCAGATCCGGCGAAGAACGTGATCGGTCAACAAATATTGGGTAAGCGAGCTACAGGAAAAAGCATTGCAAGCAACATATAGGAAGTGTAAGAAAAAGTGAAAGAAAGTGTCACATAAGGTTCAAAGATCCAAGGCTTGAATTGGCCCTTTTTCATAATTTGCAATACTTTACTAAGCGTAAAACATGTTTTTAAAACTTTTTAATTAGATTCAATGTTTGTCTTACAAGTACGGAATGGTATATTGGTTTTATTTGGGTTCGCAGAATATGGGACATATGCGCAGAATTAGGAACAAATAGAAAATAGTGCGCAGAATAAGGGCCACTTGCATTTTTTCCAAATGTTGTAAATAATCCACATTTTTGCTCCGAAATTGAGCTCTCATTATTTTTGCCGTTAAATTTGTTAGTTAACCCAACTGTATACGAAATTTTGAGAAAATTTATTGAAAGTATGAGGTTCTACTAATTACATGCACACTACCAAAAAAATCTGTAAAATTACATCACATATGATGTAAATAAAAAGAAGCATCATATATGACGGAATATTCAGTGCTAGTTGGAAATTACCCGCCTGTAAAATTTTGCAACGTGTAAAATAAAAAATGATGTAAAATTTAGCAACGTGTAAAATAAAAATGATGTAAATTATAAAATCACTGAATGTTGGAAGAAAAACTTTCCAATTGGAATTTGTTTTGTTTTATTTATTGTTAATATGATTCAATACTGGAATTTTCACGTCTCTTAATAAAAATAAAACTCATCTATAATTAATATGATTCATTTTATTGTCAATTGCATGAATTTTTAGACTACTGAGAGAATATGATTTGACAGATAACAATTCCGCACTCACTAACACCATCACATTGTTTATATAAACTATCATATGCTAAAAGTTGAAAAGGGACTATATGAAAAAAGGACCGACATCAGAGTTCAGTTACTTCAAATTATTTCTACGAAAAATCAACTTTCATACGCACCGTTGCCGTCTTTAACAAACTGCGCAGATTGCACCTATTTAGACCCCCGTGCAAATAATTTGCGCGCAGTAAAATCTGCTCACAGACCTATACATAGACAATGACACATATCGATAATCTTTGCATCTGTGGATAAAAATGAATTAAAAACAATTGCGACTGGTGTGTCAATAAAAATTGTCAGTGAATCCATTATTTTTTGACTTATTTCAGTAATTCGAAAAACGCCCGAAATGCATGATTTATTTGTTCCACTTACATTCTTGTACCCGAATGTACATAATGCATTCTGTTTTCTGTTCGTTTCTTTTCATTTGTTGATGCATTTCATAATAATTTTCGCTAAAACAATAACGATTAAGCCGTTTGGAAATGTGATTCGAAAATCAGAAGCGAGCAACGGCTGATTTGAAAAACTGACACAGGTTGTCTATGTGTGCGTCAGTGCGAAAATATTTCTGCGTGGAAATTATTTGCACAGGAGTCTAAATAGGTGCAGTTTCCGCAATATTAAGCGGCAAAATTTTTTTTAACACACATTATATTTTATTTCTTTTATTTTTTCCGCGAAGTACCGGATTCAATGTTGAACACCGTGGATCCGCTTCCAGAACCGCATCCCTGCTTTTCGGATATCTCCGGGAATCATCAACACCGATTAACTTACTCGCGCGCGTGGAAAATATTTTGGCGCACGACTTGACTTAACAGTTTTTGTCACATTTGTCTGGTCTTGTTCTTCACAGTTTATAATTTTACATTACATTATCACGTTCAGTGTATTGTAATATTTCATGTCGTGTAATTTTGAGAAATTTCCAATTCAGTGATGTTGAGAATTTCGTGTGACCAAAAAAAAAATTGTAAAATTATATCACATATGATGTAACGAAAAAGAAGCATCACATATGATGGAATTTTCAGTGCGAGTTGAATATTACACGTCTGTAATCTTCAACAGACATGTAAAATTTGAAAGACATGTAAAATATTAAGACGTGTAATATTTAATTCGCACTGAAAATTCCGTCGTATGTGATGCTTCTTTTTATGTACATCATATGTGATGTAAATTTACATCAAATAATCGCGTTCCGTGTCAAGTAATATTTGTGTCATTAGAATTCAGTGCTGTTAAGGATTCAACAGTTTTTATTTTGTAAATTTACATAAATAAATCGCGTTCCATGTCATGTAATAATAAAGGTTTTCAATTTCAGTGTCGTTAAGGATTCAGATTTTTTTTTCTGTGTGGAATCACCCAACATACGGCTATAGTCCTATTTGCCGCTAGTAGTATTCGTGTCGCAATTCAGGGCGTTTCACTAACACTTTTTCATTTTGGGAACATTAACCTCAAAAACGACCGTGTTCGTCGGCCGGCTGCTTGATTTTTGCACTGGAATTTTTGGAGGTTAATTGTCCCGTTCTCGTCCGTACACGCCAGTGAGACGCCAGTTAATGTGCGTGAGAAATGTCAAAAACAACTCTATGCGACACAAGACTTACCTTCAGCAAGGTTGACTGTACAATGACCGTTGACTTAGAGACAAACACTCACTTGCACTCATGCGCCCCAAGGCATAGCTCCTGTTTATACACGCTACCGGACAAATAGTCAAATAGGCTTAATATATATATCACACAGAAAGGTAAATTTTTTATAACTTAAAACATTTGAAAAATCCTTAACTGCGCAGAATTAGGGCCGTTCACGGTATTTGACTGTTTGAATAATCGTTTGCTAAACGTTTTTTTACGCTTCATCAAATCATCGCTTTACTATTAAGGAAACCGTTTGGTTACAATCCTCATTTATGCGGGCTGAAAAACCTTCGTTTTACTAAAATCAAGTAAAATGACTTTTTTTATTACTAAAATCAAGTAAATTTAGATTTTTGCTAACTCAACAGTAAAAAAATATTTTTGCTAACGGGAAGTAACAGCGAAATTTTGCTAAGTGGAGCCCCGAAAGTTTTGTGTGTAGATCAAACAATCGTCGTGGAATCATCGAATTTGTACTTGTGTAGTCTATGCACGGAAACATTCAAAAACTCACCGCCTAAGTTAATTTTACGCAACCGAGAGTTTTTTGACAATTTCTTTTGTTTGCATACTTTTCGTTTCTTTTTTTGTATGCATCTCAAAAGTTTTTTCAATAAAACTTTTGCGTGAGTACTTTTTCTCCAGCCATTTTGTTTGTTTTTGGACGCGATCGACGTGTATTCATAGTTCCGAATCGTTTTCTCGATTATTCCGGAAAGGAGGGTCATTCCTCGGGAGTTGACGTATTCCTCCGGAGGCAATTGTCTCAGGTAAGCACAGTTATTGTAGTTTTTGGATTTACCTACCATAAAAACTTTGTATTACAGGTTCTTCCAGCAAAGGAAGAAGAGAAGCATCAAGATGCTTTTAAGGGTGCGGCCAATGGCAGTTGGTAGGAATCGTCCAGGATTGTTTCGAAACCGTAATAGTTTTAGCTTTTTTCGTACAGAAAGCTTCCGGGTGCTAATTATAAGAATTCTAGCCTCTAGCTGATCCGAACACCGTTTGGATGCTCGGGTGCATTCTAATGTAAACATCAAGATGAGGTTAGTAAAATTCAGTTTCCATCAATTTGCCTATTTTCGATACATAACTTGGTCTTCGATACATAACAGGTTTTTCTGATGGAAGTTGGGTACGAAAATACCTCAGAAAGTCATCCGAAAAGGCCAAGTGTGTGGGGAACCACTGTGGTATCAACATGAATTGACAGGAGCCAAAACCGCCGGACGTATTGCATTGATTGGAGCTAGCAGTCCTAAGGTTAGTATTGGGTGATGGGCGGAACGACTAGCAGAGCGCACGCACATCAACTATCAGCGGGATAAGTTGGTGAAAAAGGATATTCCGGATTAATACGGGGAAAACACTCGCGTTAGTTTAATATAAAAGAACTTTATTATAAAGACGCAAAACGATGGCGACTTGTCGTGTGAAAAACGCGGTAAGAAAAGATACACACTCTTAATGTATTCTAGTCACTTTACAGCGAGGGATAAACCACCAGCTGGACTAACGTATGCGAAGGGCGTAATCATTGTACTTCGACACTCCTCCTCAATGTCGCGCCTCTTCGCGTCTACTTACGGACTCCCATAATCTCGCGGAATCGCTCAAGCTTGCACGGACCAAGGGGTTTGGTCAGTGCATCGGCTACCATCATATCAGTCGGGCAGTACACCAGGTCTAATTGTTTGTTTACGCACAACTCCTCAACAAACCTCTCTCTGGTGTCGATATGTTTCGATCGACGACTAGTTCGGCCCGTCTTCACGAAGGATATGCATCCTTGGTTGTCCTCGGCGATAACGGTCGGCTGCTGCTGAATCTCGTCCAAATCTTTGAGCAGCTGCCGGAGCCACAGCGCTTCTTGGCAGGCTTCGCTGAGTGCCACGTACTCAGCCTCCATCGAGGATAGGGTAACACATGATTGACGTCGACTAGCCCAAGATATAGCTCCGACGCCAAACTTAAACACAAAACCAGACGTCGAACGCCTCGTTTCGATGTCATCACCCCAATCAGAATCCGAATAACCAGACAATACAAGGTCGGATTCTCCACCAAGGTGCAAGAAATACTCTCGGGTCATCTTCACATAACGCAACACCCGCTTGGCTGCGGTCCAGTCACGTTCCGAAGGTTCGGCAAACTTACGACCCAAAATAGCGGTGCAAACGCTCAAATCCGGTCTGGCAGCTACGGCCAGATAAAGCAGTCCACCAACTAGACTACGATACAAAGTGGCATTACTCAACTTCTCACTAGTGTCTACAGTCTTCACATAACCAGTGTAACCGCATGTTACATATTTTTGTGCGTGGCTCCGCCACAAAATCCAGTCATCCCTGTCCTTTAGGAAAAATACCACAACAGTAGCTCAGTAATAGAACGGCTAACATCCCACCTATCTGTCATCTCACAGCCACTCTCTTTCTGGGTTATCCATAGGCGTCGTGCTCAACCACTGGCGTGACGGGGAAGTGTTACCACCCGGAGAGCGGCGCCCTTTTCTCAATTCTCGCAATCTTTGCCGACGTCTTGATACATATCGGCATTGCAGAGTTGGTTCTTTCTGTTCGTGACCGTTTTAGATGTCGGAAGTGCGCGCGTTTTAGAGTACGTTAATTTTGGTGAAAACATGTGGTGTAAAAGTTTCAATTTATTATTTCTACTATTTACAGGCTAGTTAGCATAATCAACAAAGCTAGTTGAACAGAAACATAATAAAAGTTAAAAGTGTGCGATTTGTAAAATAAAAATAAATATAGTACGGTTAGTATAGTACAAAAAGTAAAACATGTGAATATTGTTAAAACTTATTCTATTTATAAATAACAGCTAAAACAGTGGTTAAAATTACAAACACAATTATAAGAAATAAGCCGATACAAACAAAAACTGTAAAAAAAGGTAAAATTTAATGGAAAAATGTAAATGTTAAAAACCACGTGCAAATCCTATGACGTCACAAGTATTATAACCTCTTGCGCAGGTCCAAGAGGGCCTTTTTTTTGTATGTTTGTTTTACAACACAGCTCTCGACGCGCCTAACCTAAAAACGGACAGAAAGGGTTAATCGGACCACCAAAACTTCCGATTTAACCACGATTTGGAACACATCAACATCCGATCAACATCGAATCGGAACACAACAACATCCGATCGACACCGGATCGGAACCCCAAAAACATCCGATCGAACGACGAGGTTTACCGACGCAGTATCCACCGTTGGCAACCGGACGACGAGGTTGGAGACCGACATTCGCTGGTCGTGGGCTCTTCCGGGACGCCGGAATTGAGCCTGTGACACTCCAGAAGCTCATCGAGTCGTCCCTCGTGTCATCGTTCGTCGCATCACCACACCCCGAACATTAAAAACAACGGAATGTCCATCTGCCTGTTAAGTGCCCGTAGCAAATCGCAAGTATAAACAAACCATGTGACGTCTTCAGGGAAATATTTGTCAATAAACCCCAAAAATGTACAAATTGAATCCATTGGTACCCTTAATGTAGCTAGTAGAATAATCTCGATCCTTTTACACTACTTTTGCTCGTGATTCCGTTTGTGGCTGAAAGCCCCCCTTTACTCTTCTCTCTAAATCGGTCCGTTCTGGGAATTATCGACTCCGCCCACTTTGATCCTAAAATTCAGTTGCAACGGTTGGTGACATGAGAGGTACCCACCCGTCTACGCCTTTGGTTGTCTTGGCCCCGAGGGTTTCCCTAAGGTGAGTTCCTCCGAAGGAGAGTGCTGTGTTATCCCGACCCTGAGTTCCCTTGTTTACCTCTAATTACATCCACCCACCCACCAAACCACCCACCCACCAAACCACCCACTGAGCTTTCTCCGAGTTATAATTGGCGCCCGTATAAAAATTGTCAACACGGTTCATTTCCAAAATCCCGGAGGGAAGGATAAAAACAGTTCCTGTTGAGACTATTGGATCGTTCTCCAAACGATCGGCTTAATGTGTTGAAAGTTAGTATGCTGAAAGGATTTGATCGAGAATAGTTATTCTGATTAGAAGATCCTGAAAGTTTTGGACGGATATTGTGTTACAATATTGCGAAATACGAAACAAGTTCAGGCGATTATGGTTGATTAACGACTTCACTGGCAGAGCTAATTTGAATTTTGTATTTTGGAACATCTTCCAGGAGGCGAAGGCCTTGCAGCTTTCACAGCATCCTCCTGCGAACAGCATTTACCGCAGATTTATTTAATTTGGTTATTATTTACAGAATAAGGTTTCATTTATATTCGAAAAATGGATTTGGAAATAGAAAATTTGTATCGGAATATGATGGTCCATCATCTGGACAGAGAGGAGATTCTCTACGAATTAACTATCAGAGCAGTTGAGTGTACGGATAGGGACTCCAAAGCTGCTCTGATGAGACGTCTCAAGGATCGCCTTAAGACGGAAAAAAACGAAACGAATCCGAATATTGATTTTACTCGTTCCAATAACAGCGTGGACGAAGAAATTGAGAAGATTGACAAAGAGGTAAAGTACATAATAGATTTGTTAGAATGTAGAATTCCTTTCGATGGTATCCGAGATACTCTTAGAACCAGGCTTGCACATTATTATGTGAGATGTACTAGGGTCCTGGAAGTAGCGGAAGCGGATGTCGATTTAAAGGATTTAGACCGACTTCAGGCTTCAATTAGAGAGCATATAATTACTTTCTTTTCGCCATTTGCTGCACTCCAAAAAGCCCAATCGGTTTTGATGGCGAACATTGCTAGCTCGTTAGCAGAATTAAATTTGTCCAGAAGCGCGATTGCGAGACCGAAGAAGAATAAAGCACCCTGTAAGAAGAAGAATAAGAAATTAGAAACGGAACCTGAAAATACGGATAACGAAAGTGTCGTAGATCGAGAAACTGAAATGGATAGTTCGGAGGAAGAAGGAGCGATTGGTTTTAGCCTCGGGGGCGAAAAATCGTCTGCTCCACCGCGAATTTTAAAATCCGTTAGTAATCAGCCGCGAATTCCAAAACCCGTCAGAAACTCGTCGCGGAAACGGATGTCGGATTCTGAGGAAAACGAACGATTCGTTAATCGAGTATCACTTAGGACCAAAACCAAACACCTACCTTCTCTTCTCGACAGTTCAGATTTTCGCGACTCGAATTCAGAATCTGATGCTGATTCTAGACCGGTACAAGCTCGACGACGCGAAGATAGGTCACCGCAGCAGTTTTACCGTTCGCGTAGAGGCCGGCCAGTTTCCGATTGGAACCTCTGGTACGACGGCAAGGATAACGGCCAAGGTTTGATGGTTTTCTTGCGCGAAGTAGAGTTTACCGCGGATTCCGAGAACGTTTCTCGTCAAGAACTTTTTCGCTCAGCTATCAACCTCTTTCGTGGCCCCGCAAAAACGTGGTTTATGTCCGGGATCGAAAATGAAGAGTTTACTTCTTGGAAGCAATTGGTCCGCGAAATCAAAAACGAGTTCCTTTCTCCCGATCATGATCACGCGAGTGAAATGCGCGCAATTGCTAGAAAGCAAGGTCCGAAAGAAAAATTTCAGAACTACCTTACCGAAATGCTCAAAATTTTCAACGGATTTACGAAACGTCTTACCGAGAAACGGAAATTCCAAATAATATTTCGAAACATGCGATCCGACTATCGAGGGTATGCTATCGCGTCCAAGATTGACAATCTTGCTGATCTCAAAACGTTCGGTCGACAGTTAGACGCGACATTTTGGTATAAATTTCAAACCGGCGAGGAAAATCTGCGAACGCGAAATCAGGTTAACGAAATTTGTACCGGTACAAAACCTAAAACGCGAATCGATTCGGATAAATACCAAAAACCTCGATATTTTTACGGTAATTCAAAATTTGATTCCGGAAATGAAGATAGAAAGCACAAAAAAGGTTATAAAGATTCAATCAAGCCATCTCAAGAACACTCCTCGAAGAAAGTTGCCACCCCTGATGGTCTGGAACTACTGCTTTCTCAATATTCACCCCTACCTGAGGGTATCTGCTACAATTGTAGGCTCAAGGGCCATCACCATAAGAATTGTAACAGACCTTCTCACGTCTTTTGCCACCGATGTGGTTTTATGAACTTCGAAACAGATAATTGCCCATTTTGTACAAAAAATTTTCACAAAACTGCTTGAAAGGGCAAGCAGTTTCTCAAAATCCACAAAAACCCTTAGAAACCCCCGACCACTCAATTGATTTGGTTCAATTGGGATACCAAATGGTCGATCCAACCGATTATGTCCACTCAAACGAAGCAGAAGTCAACGAATTGCTTTTAAATCTTAAGAAAGATGGTCGCCCTTTTGCCAAATTGTCAATACTTGGCTTGCCTATTATCGGACTCCTCGATAGTGGAGCTAACAGAAGCGTGCTAGGCTTAGGAGCGGAAAAAGTTCTCAAAAAATGTCGTCTTCAAGTCCACAAGACCTCCCTAGACGTTGCTACGGCAAACGGACAATGCTTAGAAGTCTCAGGCTATGTGAATGCTCCTGTGACATTCAACGGTTTAACTAAGATGGTGAGCTTGTTGGTCATTCCCTCGTTGAAACAAAATTTGGTGCTTGGTTCCGATTTTTGGGACATATTTGGGATTGTACCCTCACTGCTCACCACCTCAGTTGAAGAAGTTGATTGTTCACAGGGCGCACCACAGTTGTCCCGAGACCAACAAGCAGAATTGGAACAGGTGAAACAACTTTTTAAAATTGCCGTTGACGACAAACTCGAAGCCACCCCCTTGATTTGTCATAGAATCGAACTGACTGAAGAAGCAAAAAAGAAACCACCGGTGAGAATTAATCCATTTCCGGTATCCCCAAAGCGACAAACGCAGATCGATGCTGAGTTAAACAGGATGTTGGATTGCGGGATCATTGAAAAGTCTTACAGTGACTGGGCTTTAAGACTCGTCCCAGTTGACAAAGCTGACGGCACTGTAAGGCTCTGCATTGATGCCCGTAAACTCAACGAAGTAACAGTTAGGGATTCGTACCCACTACCGCATGCCGACAGAATCTTAAGTCGCTTAGGTCCTTGCGAGTTTATCTCGACAATCGACTTATCAAAAGCTTTTTTGCAAGTCCCTTTACATCCCAAATCAAAAAAATACACAGCTTTTTCCGTTTTAGGTCGCGGTTTCTTCCAATTTAGACGGATGCCGTACGGCTTAGTTAACAGCCCAGCGACGTTGGCTCGCTTAATGGACAGGATACTTGGTGGCAGTGAGTTGGAACCGTTTGTGTTCGTTTACCTCGATGACATCATCGTGGTAAGCAACACATTCGAGGAACATTTGGCTCGACTCCGCGAAGTAGCCTCGAGATTAAACGTAGCCAACTTGTCCATCAATATTACCAAGTCTAAGTTTTGTGTTTCCGAAGTTAGTTACTTGGGTTACATTCTTAGTAACCATGGATTGCGACCAAATCCTGATAGGGTCGAATCCATCGTTAACTACGAAAGACCCAAGTCACTTCGAGCTGTGAGAAGATTTTTAGGGATGTGCAACTATTACCGTAGATTCATTGCGAACTTCAGTGCAGTTGTACAGCCCCTAACAGATCTTCTCAAAGGGAAACCAAAACTCATCCAATGGAACGATCTGGCTGAGAAAGCGTTCGTTACTATAAAGGAGCTATTAATTAGTACCCCTATTTTAACGAACCCTGACTTTCACAGACCTTTTTGTATCCATTGTGATGCTAGTGACTTGGCAATAGCTGGAATGTTAACTCAGCTGTACGACGAAGGAGAAAAACCTATAGCGTTCTTTTCTCAAAAGTTAGGAACTACCCAGCAACGGTACTGCGCCACTGAAAAAGAGGCCCTTGCAGTACTTAAGTCTATTGAAAAATTTAGATGTTATGTCGAGGGATCGAAATTTACCGTTTACACGGACGCATCTGCACTCACCTACATTCTCAGAAGCAGTTGGAGGACCTCTTCGAGACTGTGCAGATGGAGCATCGAACTGCAGCGGTACGATTTGGAAATCAAGCACCGCCGTGGTTCCGACAACGTGGTGCCTGATGCTCTATCTCGTGCTATTGAAGAGCTCAATGCTTCACCTGGCCTGTCTAATTGGTACCTCACAATGGCTGCTAAAGTCGGAAAAGATCCTGAGAATAACAAAGACTACAGATTAGAAAACGGCATCTTGAAAAGACTCATATCTTCTCCAGAACCCCACACAGACTATCAATTTTCTTGGAAAATTTGTGTTCCACCCGACATGCAAGAACAGATCCTAGTAGAACACCACGACGATGCTCTACATTTGGGTAGTGATAAAACTCTCGCCAGAATTAGAAAACTTTACTATTGGCCTAAAATGGCACAATACGTGAAATCCTACATTGCTAAATGTTCTATTTGCAAGGAATGCAAACCCCCTAATCGTTCACAACAAGCCCCAATGGGGAACCAAAGGGTTGCTTATAAGCCTTTTCAAATTGTAGCCATAGATTTTATTCAATCCCTTCCGAGAAGCAAACTAGGTAATTCGCATCTGTTTGTTATTATGGATATTTTCTCCAAATTGTGTCTCCTTTTTCCCGTAAAAAAGATAGCCACTTCTCAGGTGTGCAAGTTGCTTGAGGAAAATTGGTTTCTTCGATATTCCACCCCCGAATGTTTAATCTCTGATAATGCATCAACGTTTCTATCTAGGGACTTCAAAAGCTTCCTCGACAGGTATAAGATTCGTCACTGGACGAATCCGCGTCATCATAGTCAATCCAACCCGGTGGAAAGACTCAACCGCACTATTAACGCGTGTATCAGAACCTACGTGAGGTCTGATCAAACGCAATGGGACACGCGAATGTCTCAAATAGAACATGCGTTGAACAGCACTCCGCACAGTGCCACAGGATTCTCTCCGTTTAGAATCATATTCGGTCATGAAATTGTAAACTCAGGGGAAGAACATCGTATCGATAGAGACGTTAAAGGAATTTCGGATGTCGAAAGACAAGATCAGCAATTGCGTACTAATCAATTTATTCGCGATTTAGTAACGAAAAATATCAAAAGGAACTACGAAAAGAATAGGAAAATTTATAACTTACGATCCAAAACTACTGCTCCGGTTTACGAGGTTGGCCAACAGGTCTATAAGCGAAACTTTCGTCAATCCTCCTTTCCTGCCAGGTATAACGCGAAGCTGGGTCCAGTTTACCTTCCCTGCACGGTGTTAGCAAGAGTAGGAACCAACTCCTACGAGTTGGCTGATTCAGCTGGAAAATCCATCGGTGTTTTCTCCACAAACGACTTGAAGCCTAGTAACTGAAAAGAAAAAGAAAACAACAACAAAGTAACTGCCAACTAATTTATTCGATACATAAAACTTACCTGAAACAATTTCCTGTGCTGATTCCCTTCCATTCTAGGCACCGCGGGCCCTCGAGATGTGAAGATCGGAAAAAGCCACATGAATTAATTAACACTCGCGATAACCTGCTGTTTCGAACCGTTTCGGATGTGTAGAAAAACTCTGGACATAATGAACGTTGCTCACGTTCTTGTTGAGAAGTTTCGGGCCTTTCCCGGACTTATCCTCCTGCAGTTTTAGCTGAAAACAGAAAAGAGATAGATTAACATTGATATTTACCTAAAATCTGCCAATAATTAGCGCTTTGAGGACTTGTACCGTGAATAATTACCGAAACCTTTTCCATGAACTGATCCGCCTCTGCTCCAGTGTTTACATTTTGATAATTTTACTCTTCTTGGATTCGTGTTCTCGAGTTGACGTTTGTCGTGAGTGACTGAAAAAAATCTCAAACATTTGACGTTCGTCATGAGTGACCGTCAGAAATAATTGCAACAACAGTAATGCACTGAAATAAACGATGCTATTCTAATCATGTGATGATTATTAAATAGGCAGCTCGTTAAAATTGCAACAATAGAACAAAAATCTTATTTTGTTTCAAGCAAAATAAAAGAAAAACAATTAGGCTGTTATATTCATCTCCCTCATTACAAAATGAATGAAATTTCATTCATTTTGAGAAGGGACGATGGGGTAATGTAACCGCATGTTACATATTTTTGTGCGTGGCTCCGCCACAAAATCCAGTCATCCCTGTCCTTTAGGAAAAATACCACAACAGTAGCTCAGTAATAGAACGGCTAACATCCCACCTATCTGTCATCTCACAGCCACTCTCTTTCTGGGTTATCCATAGGCGTCGTGCTCAACCACTGGCGTGACGGGGAAGTGTTACCACCCGGAGAGCGGCGCCCTTTTCTCAATTCTCGCAATCTTTGCCGACGTCTTGATACATATCGGCATTGCAGAGTTGGTTCTTTCTGTTCGTGACCGTTTTAGATGTCGGAAGTGCGCGCGTTTTAGAGTACGTTAATTTTGGTGAAAACATGTGGTGTAAAAGTTTCAATTTATTATTTCTACTATTTACAGGCTAGTTAGCATAATCAACAAAGCTAGTTGAACAGAAACATAATAAAAGTTAAAAGTGTGCGATTTGTAAAATAAAAATAAATATAGTACGGTTAGTATAGTACAAAAAGTAAAACATGTGAATATTGTTAAAACTTATTCTATTTATAAATAACAGCTAAAACAGTGGTTAAAATTACAAACACAATTATAAGAAATAAGCCGATACAAACAAAAACTGTAAAAAAAGGTAAAATTTAATGGAAAAATGTAAATGTTAAAAACCACGTGCAAATCCTATGACGTCACAAGTATTATAACCTCTTGCGCAGGTCCAAGAGGGCCTTTTTTTTGTATGTTTGTTTTACAACACAGCTCTCGACGCGCCTAACCTAAAAACGGACAGAAAGGGTTAATCGGACCACCAAAACTTCCGATTTAACCACGATTTGGAACACATCAACATCCGATCAACATCGAATCGGAACACAACAACATCCGATCGACACCGGATCGGAACCCCAAAAACATCCGATCGAACGACGAGGTTTACCGACGCAGTATCCACCGTTGGCAACCGGACGACGAGGTTGGAGACCGACATTCGCTGGTCGTGGGCTCTTCCGGGACGCCGGAATTGAGCCTGTGACACTCCAGAAGCTCATCGAGTCGTCCCTCGTGTCATCGTTCGTCGCATCACCACACCCCGAACATTAAAAACAACGGAATGTCCATCTGCCTGTTAAGTGCCCGTAGCAAATCGCAAGTATAAACAAACCATGTGACGTCTTCAGGGAAATATTTGTCAATAAACCCCAAAAATGTACAAATTGAATCCATTGGTACCCTTAATGTAGCTAGTAGAATAATCTCGATCCTTTTACACTACTTTTGCTCGTGATTCCGTTTGTGGCTGAAAGCCCCCCTTTACTCTTCTCTCTAAATCGGTCCGTTCTGGGAATTATCGACTCCGCCCACTTTGATCCTAAAATTCAGTTGCAACGGTTGGTGACATGAGAGGTACCCACCCGTCTACGCCTTTGGTTGTCTTGGCCCCGAGGGTTTCCCTAAGGTGAGTTCCTCCGAAGGAGAGTGCTGTGTTATCCCGACCCTGAGTTCCCTTGTTTACCTCTAATTACATCCACCCACCCACCAAACCACCCACCCACCAAACCACCCACTGAGCTTTCTCCGAGTTATACCAGGATCCATCGGAGAACTAATAGTCTTAGCTTCTTCCATCCCAAACTTCACTATCATCTGGTCGATATACGGTAGCAAACGAATTTTGAAAGTTTTCTTCTCTTGTTGCACTTCCATGCCTAGAAAATGTCTAACTTTTCCCAAGCATGTCAACTCAAATTCGTCCTTGAGTTTGTCCAAGACACTTATCACTTCACGATCGTTTGCTGATGCTACAAGCATATCGTCAACGTACACTAGTAGTACCACTTTGCTACTCTTATTCTGTTTCACAAACAAACACTGATCTGCGTTGCACCGAACGAAACCCAACTTCGAGAGTACTTCGTTCAACTTCTTACTCCAACACCTCGCCGACTGTCGCAGGCCATAAATACTGCGCCGCAAGCGGCACACCAGCTCCTCCTTTCCCGGTGCTGCGTAGCCAGGAGGTTGCTGCATGAAGAGCTCTTCGTCTAGGTCCCCATTCAAATAGGCCGTCTTGACGTCGACGTGTCGAACGGTGAGACCTTGCTTCGCAGCCACTGCTAGAAATGCACGGAAGGTTGCCTGCTGAGATACTGGAGCAAACACTTGGTCAAAGTCAACTCCGAGCTGCTGGGTAAAACCCTGCGCCACTACTCTGGCCTTACACTTCACTACATGGCCTAGCTCGTTCTTTTTAACTTTATACACCCACTTTGACCCAATCACTTTTCTTCCTTCCGGCAGTGGAACCAGGTCCCACGTCCCGTTCCGTTGATGCGATTGGAGCTCCTCCTCCATTGCGTCGCACCATTCCTTCTTCCGTCGCGCTTCGTGAACATCAGTGGGCTCCTCTACAGCACATGCCGCAACACCAGCAGCGAAATCCAAAACAAAATCATCAAGACGTTTTGGAGCTACACCCTGAGTTCTACGAAACGAACGACGTGGTTGCACTGTTTCATTCTCACTTGCTGATTCATAGTCAGCTTCACTTGTATTGTTTTCGCTGTCTTCAGCAGCCAATGGATCACTTTCACTCACTAAATCGTCTTCTTCTTCTTTCTTTTGTACACTCACTTTTTCAATTTGACGATTTTCTGCTTCCACTGGAACCTCCTCCACGGACGACGATCCATTCTCGAGCTCGATAAACCGAGCGTCTCGGCTAACCGTGATGTATCCCGTTGCTCGATCCACAAACCGGTACGCCTTGTGCTCCATCGAGTATCCGACGAGCGTCAACTTCTTGGCCTTGCTCTCCATCTTGCTTCTCTTGGAGGCCGGCACGTGAACATAGGCTTCACTGCCAAACACCCGCAGGTGTCCCAAATCCGGTTTTCGCTCCCACCAGAGCTCGTATGGGGTTTTCTCTAGCGATCTCGATGGCAAACGGTTTTGAAGATACGTTGCCGTTAACGTCGCTTCGCCCCAGTACCGCTTTTCCATTCTTGCGTCGAGCAACATACACGTAGCCATTTCGATAATTGAACGGTTTTTCCGTTCCGCTACACCGTTCGATTGCGGGGAATAAGGCGTCGTAAACTGTGGCTTAATTCCTTGCTCCTTGTAGAATTTTCGCAACTCGGTATTATCAAATTCGCCGCCACCGTCGGAACGCACGACGGCGGGCTTCCGTCCGAAAATATTGTGGACCCACCGCACATAATCCTTGAGGCACTCGGCAGCCTCGGATTTCAACTTGAGCAAGTACGTTACAGTAAAGCGACTGTAATCATCGATTATGTGCATAATATACCGATTGCCACTAGGAGTTGCCACGCTCATTGGGCCGCACAAATCTGTGTGCACAATATCGAGAACTCTGGATGACTTCCGATCGAGTACAGGGGGAAACGGGGCACGGGCAGACTTGCCCTCTAAACAACATTCGCAAACAATTTTCAACCCACATGAACTCACCTTCATCCCAGTTGCAAGGTTCTCCTTCTCGATACGCTCCAATGCCTTCCAATCGCGGTGGCCTAGACGCCTGTGCCACTGGTGCTGGCAGTTCTCCAGATGCTGTCCGATCGTCGCTCTCATTGATGGATATCCTTGTCGCAGCTCGTACAATCCACCATTGCGACAGCCCGTTGCCAGTACGGTTCCATCACGATCGATAATTTTACAGCCATCACTGCCAAAATTCACTTTCAAATTCATCATGGCTAATCGTCCAACCGAAACAAGATTGGTAGCCAAACCAGGCACAAATTTCACTCCGCTTACATCGATTCGAATAACTTTTTCTTTGCCGTTAACACAATACAAAACACCGCTACCTTCACCCTGGATTTTGATCTTGTTGCCATCGGCAAGGGTAATAAATCCACCCTCACTCTCCACCAATGACGTAAAAAACGACCGATCGTTGGTCATATGTGCAGTTGCACCACTATCAATGATCCAGGAGGATCCACTACAACCCGTGACGAAAGCAGAAGCTCTCTCATCACTGCTAGCCACTTTGGCATTTACACTTTTCTTCGGATCAAACTCTTCTTCTTTGGTAGCATATTTCTTCACTCGGCAATTTCGAATCAGATGGCCATTTTTGCCACATCGGAAACACTTTTTCGAACTTGACTTGCTCTCAGAAGAGCGCATAGCATTTTCCTGCTTTCCACTTGCACCATCACGCTCGAGCCGTCGATTGTGCTCATCCATGAGCTTCGACTTTACCACATCCATGGTAACTTCCTCTTCCGACCGACTATCCAGGGCCGAAACGAGGGCATCATACGACGGAGGCAGGCTTCTTAACAACAAACACACTTTTGTGTCAGCCCTCAACTCCGTACCCGCTGCTTCGAGGCGATCGAAAAGTTCGTCAACTTCACTCAGGTGCCTCTCAAGTTCACCGTGTTCCGGAAGATTCTTCGCGCACAGTTTCTTCAATAAAGAAACGCGCACCGATCGACTGCTCTTCTGGTGATAATCCTTCAAGGCATTAAAGGCATCACTCGCAAAAACACTTCGCTTTACTAGCGGTAACTGGCTATCTTCCAGCAACAGAATGAGCGTAGCTTTAGCTCTCCTGTCATCAGCCAACCAATCGGCAGAACGATCTTTTTCTTCTGGCAGGGGATTTTCGATTGTATGCCACAAATCTTCCCGGCATAACAATGCCTCCAGACGCAATTTCCACGTCTGCCAGTTTTGCCCATTCAATTTCGGAATGGCAAACTTCCCCTCTGCCATTTTCACACACTTTCCGTTTGTCCAAACACTCGAAAACGGACAGTTCTTTTCTTCGCTATCTCCCGAAAGCGGAACACGCAAACCACGCGGAAAACTTAACCTCAATCGGTTACTCCCGGACACTTTCCGAGAACGAAACAACTTTTCACGAGTCTATCTGCTGGGCCCATAACCTGATGGGCGGAACGACTAGCAGAGCGCACGCACATCAACTATCAGCGGGATAAGTTGGTGAAAAAGGATATTCCGGATTAATACGGGGAAAACACTCGCGTTAGTTTAATATAAAAGAACTTTATTATAAAGACGCAAAACGATGGCGACTTGTCGTGTGAAAAACGCGGTAAGAAAAGATACACACTAGGTGTGTTCAACGAAACTCAATCGAAATCAATTGAAATGGATTGACAGTTGATCAGCTGTTTTTCCAATTGACTTCGATCGATTTCTATCAGGCTGTTGAATGAACAGCCACCCACTAATACTAACGCACTGTGTTTGTTGTCATTTTTTGTTCAGATGTGCACTTTTCATAATCATAATCGTAGCAAGGTGAAGTTTACCTGAATTGAGCTCAATGAAAGGTACATTCATGGTGCGGTTTTTTTTCTTTACTTCAGTTGCCTACGTTGCAAGCAAGATTTGATCTGCAGCTGGAATTGTGGTCAGCACGGATACTTTTGGTCACTTCCATTATAATTTTTCCGGAGGATGTAACCGAGACCAAGAGGAAATACGGTATTATCGAGACGCATCGTCAAAAGGAAATTTGACCAGAGATAGAATGATCCGATAGAAATTCCAGCGAAAAAAACGGTGATCATCCAGCTGCATCATAACGAAAAGTTTCCCTTGCCCTGGGAAAGGAAGGTTGCGCTTAAAATCGGGTTCATGTTTTGGAAGTCTTCGCTGTTGCTGCGAGGATACTATTTATTTTCTTTTGAGGTAAGTTATTCAAATTAATATTCTGAAATGATTCCTACACGTCGTAGTTTCCTACCCAGGATTGCCTTCGGCTAATTTTTTTGTAGAAGCTTGAGGCATACTGCTCGTCATTCAAATATTTTTAAAGCGCGGACATAATTTTAACTTTGGTTGTGAATAGCGTAGCTTGTTTCTAAACATTTTTTTTCTTCTACTTCTAGACTTAAAAGTGACAGAATTGATTTGAGCCAGGCATGGTTGGAGCGGGCTGATTTTGATATTTGGATGAGAAAACGGCAATGATTAAGGATGGTGACAGCAGCTCGGAGATAAGAAGATGTTATGTAACAACAACAGAAGGGAGGCATTGGCAAATTTGACTCGGACGATCTCGAAATGAAGAAACTGCAGTCCAAGCTGAAGAGACAATTGTGGCCGATGAACCACATTTCAAGTGATCCGATGAGGCCGGTTCCTTCAAAAGGTTTCGTCTTTTTCGGCATCCCGGAAGCAACACATCGTATTTGACCAATTTTACTTCTTTTACTTAATTTAGCTGTTTGATGTCCAGAATTTGTACCGACAAGTTTTGATTTATGAAGCAAACTTATATAGATAAAAACAATAATAATTTCAACAATAAGCTTATTAAACTATTAAACACGATTATTTGAAGTATGAATGAATAAAAATCAGTATTTGCATGAATTAAGTATTTTTATTTATGATTTGATATTATTCCATTGATAGAACTAAGCAAACATTAAATATGTCCATTTTTACTACACGCAGAAAAATATATTTTAAAAATAATAAGATTTGGACCGAAAATAATAAAAATTTTGATTGGGAAAAAGCACAAATATATTTTTGGTAACCCTGATTACAAATATCGATTTGATTTAAATTTATCGTTTGATTGGAAATAAAATACACCCTTTTTAAAAGTGATCCATAGTTGTTTTCAAAATAATAAAAATAATTTGGGTAAAACGTAACTGAATGCTGATGGTTTCAAATTAGCAAAACTACTTTGGTCAAAAATTAAAAAAAATTATGGGTTTTATTTTAATTGGTTTATAATTTGAAAATCCTTAGTGTATTGGATTGATTTCAGATATTTTTTTTTATTTTTTAAATCGAACATACACGATTCAATAATGAATTTTACAATAAATATACTTTCAATTCTTTAAATATAAAATTATATAGATTTCTCCTAAACGGGGCAGCATTTTCAGCACCGGGAATACCATAATCTCGGACAGGCACAAAATATAATTTTGCATGATCAGTAGCCGGAATCATGATTACACGGGCCCGTATGATGTACGTGTTCGAGTTCTCGATGTTTCCAGATCGGCCGGACTCAGGCTACGTATATGGTAGTGCCTCTTGCTGTCGGGACATTTGGATTTTTCTTCCTGGAGGATTAAAAAAAATTGTTTTACAAAGTACAAATAAATTGAAACAAACTCACCATCATAGTCGCTGGCATTCGGAAACATTCTATCCTCCAGATGGCGAATACCGGTTTAGTTTCCGCTTCCTCTAGCACTTTGGCTCTTCCTGATCCAAACCGCTTGCGCATGTTAAAGGTGACAATGAAGAATTGATGGTCCTGTTCCAGTATGGCCTTCCGACTAAGATCTTCGGCCTGAGTTGAGGCCGCCTTTTCATAATAATTGCATTTGTCGCCTTTACTTCCTTCACTCCGCTGCTGCTGATCATTCCTTTGTGTTGATTTCAGACTCGTTCTCGGTGGAAATTCCAGGAAAATAGTTTAATTAGGTGGCCACATTTTGGGCCGTTTGTAGTTTAGTTTTTTTTTACTGTTGATGTTCGGATGATGCTTTTTTTCTTATTCTTCTTTTTTCATTCTTCAACTTCTCGTTTTAAAGTCACACGTTTATAAAAATACACTAGTTATAGGTTTTGAAACAAATCAAATTTTCATTTCCAGTAATAAAGGATGAGCGTGTAAAAATAACAAAATTTTGTAATTATTTCCAATCGTTATTTTCATCAAAACAAATTAAAAATAAGCATCTAAAAGACAAAATAAAATAACAAAACGTTTTGTTGAACTAACTCCCCGTCTTTTTTCTGCGTGTAGGTGAATTGAAAAAAGGTAAAATTAACTTTTTTGCTAAATAAATGAAAAAAGGTTAAATTTACCTCGAAAGAGGGGTGGAAAAAATTTACTCCAGTTACTCGGTAAATTTTACCTTTTTTATACTCCAGCACTACTGCTGGCACTGCAACACAGACTCAGCATGACTGGCACAGCACCACAGACCCAGCACCACCGACCAGCACGACTGGCACAGCACCATCGACTCAAAATACCTGGCACAGCGATACCGATTCATCATGACTGGCACAGCACCACCGACCCAGCACCACCGACCAGCACCACTGACTCCGCACGACTAGCACTGCACCACCGCCTCTGCACACGACAGAAAACACCGCACCGAATGACACCGCTTTCTAATAATTTTTTCACAAAAAACCAAATCAGCTCCCGCATAATCAAATATCATACACCTTATCGTTGATATTATTCTGTTCTGATTACATGAATGGTGACTATTCGAGTAATCGTCCTAAAATCTTATAATTTTTGACTAATTTTTCCATTTTTCATGTGTCTTCGCTTGAAATGATACAAAAATATTTTTGAAAGATACCAGTAATAATCCTTTAAACAAAATTCAAAATGTATCAGAGTGTGTCTTCACTGTCAACAAAGCAAATAAAAATGGCGCGTGTTTTGGTTTTGCTAAAGCGGACGGCGGAATCTCTGTTTTATTTAGGAAATCCCCAGCTAATATGTAAGTTTCAAGCAATATTGTTTTACATTAACTAGTTTTTAATCGTTCCAATTATTTTTTTCAGTAATACCAACCCTACAATCCTGAGGTGCACAGTTTGATGGTCCGGAAGAGGAATTTGTCGGTCGAGACGGTCGAGACATTCGTGGCAACAGCAGCACCAAATGCAGCATTAGACTTCCGCCGAAAGCTTTCCCTTGCATCACTACCCGCTTTGCGGTGGAAGGGCCATCAACATGTAACGTTTACATAGAAACAAATTAAATGCGGAATCAATCGCTTCATCCACGGGAGCTCTGAATCTTCACAGGATCCCAGAAAACGAATCACTTTTTCGACGAGAATTCCCCGACGTGTAACCCGAATCTTAAGAATCGTGTCGGATAGAACAGGCTCCGAAAGCTGTAAATAAAATTGGTAAGAGTTTCAATTTTTATATTATGATTTGTGCTTATTTTGTTTTATTTAAGGAAAAGGTGTTGCTGAATCGACGAAATATATCCGAAGCTTGCTACCGCTGCTGGAATCCGGAGATCCCATCTGGTACGGCTAATGGAGAAATCAATGATTGGCGAAAAATGGCCAGGGGAGAGGGGTGGCAATCGAAGCATTCGATAGCTACTACCACCTACTACTCCGATAGCGAGGCCCCTGGATGGTTAAAGATAGTGATCTGCTCCACTTACCGATTGCGTCAGCCGAGGCGCCCAGTGTCATACATCCTACTCCATACGTCATACATCCGGCTAAGGCCAATAACAGTCATCACCTTAAACACAAGCTGAGAAACCGGATGCAGTCGTACTGGGCAAAGGATCTGGGTAAAAATGCTTTTTGTTTAGTTATATTTTCAACTGAAAATAACGTCATTTTTGTTTTCCAGGAAACGCTCGGTGACCAAGCATATTTCTACCAGAAGCGGTGGTGTCATTGAGGATGGAAAAGACTACGGTACAATTTTCGTCGCAAGTAGCCTGCATGCGGGAGCCAAGAAGCTTTAGAATCGGAAATGTGATGAAGATTGTAGCGTTCAATCCACCGTCCTCATCGAAGGTGTCGAATCTGATTGGGTCTGTGACTCAAGATTATTTCAATTTTCTATCCAATGTCAAGAGTAGTACAACGAAGGTTAGACGTCTTGCCAGACTCTGCTGGCACCGATCTCCGGAAGCCAGCATTCGAGCATAATCCACCCGATCCACCAAAATACGGTTATCACAGCATAAAATTGCAGGGCGAAGGACAACTTCAGTTCAACACAGGGTATCGCAAAAGTTGATCTACGGTGTCGTTAAAGAATCATTCAATAAGTGAAATCTGGGACAGATAGAAGAGAATGATAAATGATGATACACAATTTTAAATTGGCATTGATTTATTTATTTGGTTTTAAGTGTAGGTACTTTAACTTTACGTTAGTTTAACACTCCGTTGTTCAAGCCGCTTGAGTAGGTCCATAACTTTATAGATCAACCAGCAAATATCAATTATTTCTTGGAACCAAGATGAAAACAAATTGGTTATTTGAACCAAAAAAAAAAACAGAATTGAACTTGTGTGTTTACAATTGTTTGCTTAGTTTTAGATCATCACTTTTTGAAGAGAACAGGATATAGATAGGGAAATATGAACACAAATAGAATTACTACAGCCAAAGATCAAAAGCTTTAAGGAAAAGTTATACAACATGTACTGCCCCTACTTTCATAACAGTCCCATATGCAAAAACGAGCAAGCGAGAAAATCAGCTTTTTCTGTTTTATAATACATTTTTAAATTGAGACCACAGCTTTCAGCATAAACAAAAATAGTTTAATAGAATATGTTCTAGGTTGTCATAATAAATCGCAGGATCTGAATTTTTCGAAATTTGGCAACTGGTAAGGTCTGGAGCATCATTTTTGTTTGTTATGGGACTGTTATGCGAGCATATTCGAGACCTTTGTCAAATCTACTCGCATAACAGTCCCATACAGAATATGGTTTGCTCACCATGCTACCTTCTAAGACTTAAATTTGATCATTTCTGAACTTGTTAATGTAGTTCGTGAATTCCACATTTTAAGTTGAATCTTATCATGGTTTTTAGTTGTTTCTGATAATTTTTCTCATAGGAAGACCATCCTTATCTTAGGCTTCTTATCTTTATCTTAGGCTGCCTTTCAAAAACTGTAGTTAAATTTTCTGTGTAGCGTGCATAATTCGACATCAAGTGAATTGATGGTTTTATTGAAGGAATCTCGATTCCTTGCCTTTTCGCAACACATATCTCGCCTTACTTCCATGAACAATAAATTACATTGTTGGATCTTCTTAAAAAAAAAATTAAGAAAAAAAAACATCCCCACAGTTTGAGAGAAGATGGAATTTCAGCGTGTTTGTTTTTGCTTGTTGGTAAAATGACTTAAAGCAATAAATCAAAAACCATTTCACCGAAAAAACCTTGTAAGGTAACTACATCCGTGGTATTTCACATATGGGACTGTTATGCGAGTATATATACTATTTCAGTAATATATTTCAGTAGTAGTTCAGTAGGGGCAGTGTAGTCCAAGTCCATCACAGCTAACACATCTCTCACTAGAATATTATATTTATTTTATGTAAAACTTATCGAACACATATTATGTTCAATAATCATTTACAAATCTTGTAATCAAATCTGTAATGCAATAATATAATAATCGAATGTCATACATTAGGAAATAAAATTATCTAAAATAAATTATTACACATTTTCTTTTATTTTGAGAATCGTAAAAAGATCTTTTAAAGATACGTAGTATCGTCATAAAAACATTAAAAAATGATAAGATAACGATTACATCTATCGTTCAGGTGCTCTCAGCTTAAATTCAATTTAGAAAAAAGCAAAAAAAAATGAATGGTTACTCTACTTAACGACCCGTTTGCTGTATCGTAAAGTGCGTCCAAACGATTCCATTCCATGAAAAAAAGATTAGTTTAATCGTACTTTAATAATCCAAAACTATAAAGATAATCTTTCGTGTGTCTTGGGAAGAAGATAATGGAAATCGTTATTATATAATACCGATCTATGCGGGCTGTTTTTGACAGAAAACAACTGCATTTGTGTTAGTGTAATAGAAATCGATAGAAACGAATCCTGCCTCCGAGCTTGATCGTTTTCGATTGGTTTCGATCGATTTCGATTGGCTTCAATGAACGTCAATTGGATTAGTTTCGACCAAAACATTGGCTGAGTGAACAACCATTTACCAATCGAAATCGATTGAAACCGATTTCAATTGGCTATTGAACGGGCTTACTCTTAATGTATTCTAGTCACTTTACAGCGAGGGATAAACCACCAGCTGGACTAACGTATGCGAAGGGCGTAATCATTGTACTTCGACATTGGGGACTCTTACAAATAAAACCTGAATTTCATCGAATGTATATAACCGCAGACACCATATACCCAGACTGATCAGTGGCGGTTGAGCCCATACAACTACAAATCGCCCAGAACCATACGCCATCTATCGGGGCATCGTGAAACCATTGTGCTTCATCAAGAAAAAAAAATGCACTTGATAATTAACAAGCCAAATGAAAACTTGTTTGATTGAATCACCTATGAGTATTTGAAATTCTTTTTAGAATATTTTCAATTTGGTTTTTGTCTTCAATGTTGAACTGTTTACTCTAATTTACTGTATCATGATAAGAAATGAATGTTGTACACACCATGCCCGTTGATCGATTTAGATGAAAAAATACAAAACTTACGTTGTATCGGTCCTTAGTTTAGAGCCAATTATTTTGGTATTCAGCTTTGATTTAGAAATTTATCCTGCTGAGTGACAGTTTGAAATTTATAATGTCCGCATTAAATAATTCATTGAGTTCTGAATTGTTCATCTTATTCTTTTTATTTATAGTTTACTACGACAAAAAAAAAACAAACTTCATAATATGATTTATTATATCCTTGAAAAACTTGAATTCCAATCAATCTTAGCTGTTTTGGCTAATATCTAGATTGGTTTGAGGAGTGAAATACATTATCGTTGGAATGATTAGAACTTGTTTAGACAATTTGCAAAAAAAATTAAGTAGAATAATAAATATGACGAATGTATTGGCCTGCGCTTTAATCATATTTACTTTTTGTTTTTGTTTCAATTATAGTCGTTTTACAATCTTAATAGCATTCGCGACTTTATCAACGTTACAATTGGCGGATTGTTATTGAAAAACTATCCGGTACAACTGTGTTCGATGTTTACTCTTGGGCTCGAACTCGCGGACATCGGTTCAGGAGGCAACAGACTTGCCAACTGAGCTATATCACAAGCCTCAACCATATTTACTGCTGGTAGTGTTCGTGATATAATGCTGGTTGTTTCAATAAAACTTATATTTCGATTTAGAAATATAACCTCAGAAACTTTTTTAGCCTTATTTTGGACTAGGGGAAAATTAGCCTAAAAAGCCTTATTTTTTAGACAATTTTTCCATCTTTTTCCGTTCAACTTTTTCTCTAAGAAATTTTTGGAAAACAAGGTCAAATATCCACTGAATTTGAGACATTTAAAAATGTCTGTTTCAAATCCATTTCTCCTTGTTTATAAAAAACTTTCACGGTTGAAATTTAACCAAATGTTTTAATTCAAAGTTATGTTTAAATCATAGTCTTTAAGTAATTAGTATACAAAATGAATCCATTCTTCAAAAAATTATAATTTTGAATGAAGTTTATTTCATGTGAATAAGCAATAATTTCACTGTATTATTTATCGAATTCAATACTTTTCCACACAGCCGAAACGAATTTTGAATGGTAAAAGAACATTACTCTCTTGATGCAAACGAAGATGATTTTTATTTTCTTGTCGTTGCATGAAATGTCAAATAGCGTATGCCTGTGTGAGTGAATTCGTTTTATGTTTTGATTTTGATGTGACGAACTCACGTTTCTTTTTTTATACCCATTGATAGCATCGATTACACGTGCGATATTCAATAAATGGTTCGAAATTTGACCAACAAAAATAATGAAAACGGGTAAAACACTTTGTCAGTGTTATTTATCTTCGAGAAATATACCGGCCGGAAAACTCGATCGCTAAGATCCAACGATTGAAGGATAAGGCTGAGGCCAAGGCCGCTGGCAAGGAAGAACCTCCGGCAAAGAAAACCAACCCCTGCGGCAGGGCGCCAACACCGTCGTCAAACTAGTCGAGCAGAAGAAGGCTCAGCTGGTGATGATCGTTCACGATGCTGACTCCATTGAGCTGGTCATCTACCTACCGGCTCTGTGCCGAAAGATGGGTATTCAGTTCTGCATCATCAAGGACAAGTTCCGACTGGGAACGTTGGTGTTCCATCAAGATCTGCACCTGTGTTGCTCTGACCCAAGTGGACAACTCCGACCGTGCCAATCTGTCCAATTAAACCATCTATACCAATTTCAACGATCTCTACGAGGAGATCCGCAAGCACTGGGTAGGTGGTCTGCTCGGGCCGAAGAGTATAGCCTGCATCGCCAAGCGGATCAGATTATAAACACATGAAGATTATTGCACCTGTCGGTTGGTTGTCTGTACCTTTATCTAACAGCTTAGAATTTCGAAGCTTCCAATTCGATACCTTCCTTAGAATCAATTGTCGTTGAATAGTTGACCTCAAACAAATTTAAAACTTTAATAATTCATTAAGGATAAATTTAAAGAAAACTCACTAAAAATCCTTCACGATATTTAGAATTTCCCGCTTTAATTTTCTCCCTCGTTTTTGTTGTTTTTAACTAAATCAAAATTAAAGAATTGATTCATTAATTTTTGCACGAATCTGTTGTCTTTTGATTTCAAAAACAGTAAATGAATTCAATATTTGTAAATATCAACTTGATATAATTTTCTTTCATTTTGATAGAAATAAATTTAAACCAAAAAATAAGGTTTAGATAAAAAAAAACTAGAACATTGATTTAAAAAAGTATTTCTTTTGTTTCAATGACAATCGATTTCTCTGCGTGAAACAATAAAGTGTAAGCTTAATTAGTTTTATTGGTATCTTCAACTTATCAACAGAACATGAAAAGCTAAGCTATTATCACTAAACTCGGATGGGTGAGACTGTTTGTCAAGAATCATCATTTTGTCAACCAACTCACTTGATTAGAAATTGTTCTAAATTTGCGAGAAAATGTTTACAAATGCATCATCTCGAGGTCCAAAATATTGTTTCGAAAACCGCTGGGCTGTAAAAGGGCTCGTTTCGTATCCAAGTTTAAATAGATATTTGGAAAAGCAGACATTTTTCGAGTGTAACACAATTTTTTCAGAGAAAGGAAAATTTTAGAATTTATTGGAGAAAAAAAGTGAATAAAAACCTGACATCGGTTTTTTGTTGTAGATGAAGACTTGATGGTATATTTCGTTGTTGCGATTTTCATTCATTTCAAATTTTGTAAATATAGCCCCTACTTTTGTTTTATTCAGTTTTTGCAAACATCTGCATATGCGACGTTTCGGCTAGGAGAAGGTTTTAAGAAACTTTAGATTAAACAGTTTATTCATCAAAACTTTGTAGTTTAAGTTTATTATTCGAAACTACGGTAGCCTCAAAGTTACATATAATCTCGTCCATTCTTCTGATTTAAGAGTTCTAAACCAGTAACATAATTTAAAGCCATATTCAATGTACTGCCGTTTTGCAATATACAATCGGGGGAATTTTTTTACAATGTCATTTGACTTTTTTCTCAACATTTCCTAGATCGTTATATGTACCGAACTTTTTACAAATAATTGTGTCGTTCGCTACAATATCTTTATACTCGGGAAACTTGAACTTACCCTTGACGGAGGTTCCGGGGGTTAACGAAATCTTGCAGTTGAAAGTGATCTTCACAAATGAAGCTATTGTTAGACAGCTCTTCATTTCCGCAGAACTTTTTCCAGGCGATGGTATCCCTAAAAATAAAACTTATATACCTGATCCTTGAATGACTTTTTTTACATTAACTGTATTTCTTGTGAATTCACAGTGTGTGGTTTTCAACCTGGACCACAATGGATTTGTCAGAAAATGGTTGGTTTTCAACCACAACGCAATAATGCTTAATTCATTTTTTGATCTCATGGATTCTTCTTGTGAATTCACAGTGTGTGGTTTTCAACCTGGACCACAATGGAGTTGTCAGAAAATGGTTGTTTTTCAACCACAACGCAATAAGGCTTAATTCATTTTTTGATCTCATGGATTCTTCTTGTGAATTCACAGTGTGTGGTTTTCAACCTGGACCACAATGGAGTTGTCAGAAAATGGTTGTTTTTCAACCACAACGCAATAAGGCATAATTCATTTTTTGATCTCATGGATTCTTCTTGTGAATTCACAGTGTGTGGTTTTCAACCAGGACCACACTGGAGTTGTCAGAAAATGGTTGTTTTTCAACCACAACTCAATAAGGAAGTGGAGCGAAAAATCTCAAGTTTTCATTCGCTCAAAAATAAAATTGGTTTGATTAAATCATCGACTAGTAAGTCAACCAGGGACTGAAAACAGCATGAACACAGTGTTGCAGGATATGTACTGTGGTGTGTTTGAGATATGAGTTTCTTCACACATCGTTCTAAGTGAGTTTCCTAATGTCAAACATACCACCAATGTAACATAAATTATGAAAGTAATTGTAACGTTGTAACGCTAAAGTAAATAAATGTCAAATTACAAATGTTGTTGAAGTCGATGTATTTTTTATAAGCTTTATGGTTGAATTTTAACCACATTCGGTTAATGCGCTCTAATTCGAAAATGGTTTTTAGTGGTTTTTTAACCATACCGTGTTTTTTTTTTTAATCAAAAGTAGGTAATCAAAAACAACCGTGTTCATCTCTAGATTAAAAAAAACAAATAGCACAATGCAAATGTGTGCGTGATATATTAATAGCGTTTCAATATATACACAATAATAGTTATGTTTGTGTAAAAAAAAATCCTTTTGTGTAAGTGGCCGTTAGTTTCACGATAACCCGTAGATAGCGCTGCGGAAAACGCGCCAAAATCAGCCTTCAGTGGTCAGTCTGGGTATATGGTGTCTGCGCTTATACTTACACAGAATTTCACGGTGGTTCCATACACCTGGCCTTTTCGGAAGGCATTACTAGCTACCATCAGGCAATTTTGATTGGTCTGATTCCCTGTAGGAAGGTTCCTGCTTCCGAACAACTTCTGATGCTAAATGAATATGCTAAGAAAATATCCGAAATACAATCAGCTGTTTATATTTACTGTCAGCGGTACCTGCTGAGATTATCGAATGTTATGCAATGTTATATCGCAGACACCATATACCCAGACTGACCACTGAAGGCTGATTTTGGCGCGTTTTCCGCAGCGCTATCTACGGGTTATCGTGAAACTAACGGCCACTTACACAAAAGGATTTTTTTTTACACAAACATAACTATTATTGTGTATATATTGAAACGCTATTAATATATCACGCACACATTTGCATTGTGCTATTTGTTTTTTTTAATCTAGAGATGAACACGGTTGTTTTTGATTACCTACTTTTGATTAAAAAAAAAAACACGGTATGGTTAAAAAACCACTAAAAACCATTTTCGAATTAGAGCGCATTAACCGAATGTGGTTAAAATTCAACCATAAAGCTTATAAAAAATACATCGACTTCAACAACATTTGTAATTTGACATTTATTTACTTTAGCGTTACAACGTTACAATTACTTTCATAATTTATGTTACATTGGTGGTATGTTTGACATTAGGAAACTCACTTAGAACGATGTGTGAAGAAACTCATATCTCAAACACACCACAGTACATATCCTGCAACACTGTGTTCATGCTGTTTTCAGTCCCTGGTTGACTTACTAGTCGATGATTTAATCAAACCAATTTTATTTTTGAGCGAATGAAAACTTGAGATTTTTCGCTCCACTTCCTTATTGAGTTGTGGTTGAAAAACAACCATTTTCTGACAACTCCAGTGTGGTCCTGGTTGAAAACCACACACTGTGAATTCACAAGAAGAATCCATGAGATCAAAAAATGAATTATGCCTTATTGCGTTGTGGTTGAAAAACAACCATTTTCTGACAACTCCATTGTGGTCCAGGTTGAAAACCACACACTGTGAATTCACAAGAAGAATCCATGAGATCAAAAAATGAATTAAGCCTTATTGCGTTGTGGTTGAAAAACAACCATTTTCTGACAACTCCATTGTGGTCCAGGTTGAAAACCACACACTGTGAATTCACAAGAAGAATCCATGAGATCAAAAAATGAATTAAGCATTATTGCGTTGTGGTTGAAAACCAACCATTTTCTGACAAATCCATTGTGGTCCAGGTTGAAAACCACACACTGTGAATTCACAAGAAATACAGTTAATGTAAAAAAAGTCATTCAAGGATCAGGTATATAAGTTTTATTTTTAGGGATACCATCGCCTGGAAAAAGTTCTGCGGAAATGAAGAGCTGTCTAACAATAGCTTCATTTGTGAAGATCACTTTCAACTGCAAGATTTCGTTAACCCCCGGAACCTCCGTCAAGGGTAAGTTCAAGTTTCCCGAGTATAAAGATATTGTAGCGAACGACACAATTATTTGTAAAAAGTTCGGTACATATAACGATCTAGGAAATGTTGAGAAAAAAGTCAAATGACATTGTAAAAAAATTCCCCCGATTGTATATTGCAAAACGGCAGTACATTGAATATGGCTTTAAATTATGTTACTGGTTTAGAACTCTTAAATCAGAAGAATGGACGAGATTATATGTAACTTTGAGGCTACCGTAGTTTCGAATAATAAACTTAAACTACAAAGTTTTGATGAATAAACTGTTTAATCTAAAGTTTCTTAAAACCTTCTCCTAGCCGAAACGTCGCATATGCAGATGTTTGCAAAAACTGAATAAAACAAAAGTAGGGGCTATATTTACAAAATTTGAAATGAATGAAAATCGCAACAACGAAATATACCATCAAGTCTTCATCTACAACAAAAAACCGATGTCAGGTTTTTATTCACTTTTTTTCTCCAATAAATTCTAAAATTTTCCTTTCTCTGAAAAAATTGTGTTACACTCGAAAAATGTCTGCTTTTCCAAATATCTATTTAAACTTGGATACGAAACGAGCCCTTTTACAGCCCAGCGGTTTTCGAAACAATATTTTGGACCTCGAGATGATGCATTTGTAAACATTTTCTCGCAAATTTAGAACAATTTCTAATCAAGTGAGTTGGTTGACAAAATGATGATTCTTGACAAACAGTCTCACCCATCCGAGTTTAGTGATAATAGCTTAGCTTTTCATGTTCTGTTGATAAGTTGAAGATACCAATAAAACTAATTAAGCTTACACTTTATTGTTTCACGCAGAGAAATCGATTGTCATTGAAACAAAAGAAATACTTTTTTAAATCAATGTTCTAGTTTTTTTTTATCTAAACCTTATTTTTTGGTTTAAATTTATTTCTATCAAAATGAAAGAAAATTATATCAAGTTGATATTTACAAATATTGAATTCATTTACTGTTTTTGAAATCAAAAGACAACAGATTCGTGCAAAAATTAATGAATCAATTCTTTAATTTTGATTTAGTTAAAAACAACAAAAACGAGGGAGAAAATTAAAGCGGGAAATTCTAAATATCGTGAAGGATTTTTAGTGAGTTTTCTTTAAATTTATCCTTAATGAATTATTAAAGTTTTAAATTTGTTTGAGGTCAACTATTCAACGACAATTGATTCTAAGGAAGGTATCGAATTGGAAGCTTCGAAATTCTAAGCTGTTAGATAAAGGTACAGACAACCAACCGACAGGTGCAATAATCTTCATGTGTTTATAATCTGATCCGCTTGGCGATGCAGGCTATACTCTTCGGCCCGAGCAGACCACCTACCCAGTGCTTGCGGATCTCCTCGTAGAGATCGTTGAAATTGGTATAGATGGTTTAATTGGACAGATTGGCACGGTCGGAGTTGTCCACTTGGGTCAGAGCAACACAGGTGCAGATCTTGATGGAACACCAACGTTCCCAGTCGGAACTTGTCCTTGATGATGCAGAACTGAATACCCATCTTTCGGCACAGAGCCGGTAGGTAGATGACCAGCTCAATGGAGTCAGCATCGTGAACGATCATCACCAGCTGAGCCTTCTTCTGCTCGACTAGTTTGACGACGGTGTTGGCGCCCTGCCGCAGGGGTTGGTTTTCTTTGCCGGAGGTTCTTCCTTGCCAGCGGCCTTGGCCTCAGCCTTATCCTTCAATCGTTGGATCTTAGCGATCGAGTTTTCCGGCCGGTATATTTCTCGAAGATAAATAACACTGACAAAGTGTTTTACCCGTTTTCATTATTTTTGTTGGTCAAATTTCGAACCATTTATTGAATATCGCACGTGTAATCGATGCTATCAATGGGTATAAAAAAAGAAACGTGAGTTCGTCACATCAAAATCAAAACATAAAACGAATTCACTCACACAGGCATACGCTATTTGACATTTCATGCAACGACAAGAAAATAAAAATCATCTTCGTTTGCATCAAGAGAGTAATGTTCTTTTACCATTCAAAATTCGTTTCGGCTGTGTGGAAAAGTATTGAATTCGATAAATAATACAGTGAAATTATTGCTTATTCACATGAAATAAACTTCATTCAAAATTATAATTTTTTGAAGAATGGATTCATTTTGTATACTAATTACTTAAAGACTATGATTTAAACATAACTTTGAATTAAAACATTTGGTTAAATTTCAACCGTGAAAGTTTTTTATAAACAAGGAGAAATGGATTTGAAACAGACATTTTTAAATGTCTCAAATTCAGTGGATATTTGACCTTGTTTTCCAAAAATTTCTTAGAGAAAAAGTTGAACGGAAAAAGATGGAAAAATTGTCTAAAAAATAAGGCTTTTTAGGCTAATTTTCCCCTAGTCCAAAATAAGGCTAAAAAAGTTTCTGAGGTTATATTTCTAAATCGAAATATAAGTTTTATTGAAACAACCAGCATTATATCACGAACACTACCAGCAGTAAATATGGTTGAGGCTTGTGATATAGCTCAGTTGGCAAGTCTGTTGCCTCCTGAACCGATGTCCGCGAGTTCGAGCCCAAGAGTAAACATCGAACACAGTTGTACCGGATAGTTTTTCAATAACAATCCGCCAATTGTAACGTTGATAAAGTCGCGAATGCTATTAAGATTGTAAAACGACTATAATTGAAACAAAAACAAAAAGTAAATATGATTAAAGCGCAGGCCAATACATTCGTCATATTTATTATTCTACTTAATTTTTTTTGCAAATTGTCTAAACAAGTTCTAATCATTCCAACGATAATGTATTTCACTCCTCAAACCAATCTAGATATTAGCCAAAACAGCTAAGATTGATTGGAATTCAAGTTTTTCAAGGATATAATAAATCATATTATGAAGTTTGTTTTTTTTTTGTCGTAGTAAACTATAAATAAAAAGAATAAGATGAACAATTCAGAACTCAATGAATTATTTAATGCGGACATTATAAATTTCAAACTGTCACTCAGCAGGATAAATTTCTAAATCAAAGCTGAATACCAAAATAATTGGCTCTAAACTAAGGACCGATACAACGTAAGTTTTGTATTTTTTCATCTAAATCGATCAACGGGCATGGTGTGTACAACATTCATTTCTTATCATGATACAGTAAATTAGAGTAAACAGTTCAACATTGAAGACAAAAACCAAATTGAAAATATTCTAAAAAGAATTTCAAATACTCATAGGTGATTCAATCAAACAAGTTTTCATTTGGCTTGTTAATTATCAAGTGCATTTTTTTTTCTTGATGAAGCACAATGGTTTCACGATGCCCCGATAGATGGCGTATGGTTCTGGGCGATTTGTAGTTGTATGGGCTCAACCGCCACTGATCAGTCTGGGTATATGGTGTCTGCGGTATAAGGAAGCTAATTGGGAAAGATATTGTCGCACGATAGTTGAGATGGCCTGATTATAGCTAGTAATTGTTATGGTTCTTTATTGGTTTTACGTCAGCCCATCGAATATAATCCATTCTTTGGAAGATTGAATCTTTTCTTCCAAATAGAAAGCGTTAAGCATTTATAGATAGATATATCTAATTATTTTATTATGAAATCTAAAATATGTATCTTAAAAATTTATTATGAAATCTGAATCTTAAATCTAAACTATGAGTTTTGAATCAAATCGAAATATAAAATTCTAGGTTCTGAGAAAAGTGTCATTCGAAAAGCCAAATAATATTTCTGCTTTCAAGAAACAAACTTGGTTATTTGCTAACGTTTTCAATTTATTGGAATTTTTCGCGAATTTTAGATTTATCAATTCGATTAAATAAATCGTGATAGATCTCCATTTCCTTTCTCTTATATTCACAGTGATTCCTTTCAGCCAGAGGTGTTGGGGCGACCTGGTCTGAGGTTTAAATGATGGAGCTGGCCCAGAGTCCATGCTAGCGTTGATCCAGTACATGGACCCGTACATATATCCTGAACAAAAAGTACGGCAACAAAGTCATCAACTACATTATCTTTTGCTGATCTGTGCCACATGTGCTTTAATTTGTTATCATTCCTGCGGTAAGATACACGCAGCGAAAAGATTTTTTATTTCAAAGGAAAGTGCCGCAAAAACAAAGGATTTTTTCCTTTGATTTTGGGATAAATAAAAATTCCTTTGATTCAAAGGCATTTTCCTTTGTTTCAAAGAATTTTTCTTTTGAAAAATCTTTGAATCAAAATATTAATGCTTTGAAACAAAAAACAGTTTCATTTGATGCAAAGTTGTTCTCGTTTGCTACAATGTAATTTAGATTTAGATTTAAAAGGATTGGTTCATTGAACCATTTTCCTTTTATTCCAATTGGAAGAAATATTTTCTGTTGTCCCGAAGTTCCTATTAGAAATTTTGAATAATAAAAAGAAAGAATTTACATTTTAAATTCATTTTTATTCACAAAATTAACACTAACACTGGTTCACTATAATTTTGATCCTAATTTTTGCCTGAGGGCATACTTCTTGGGCCGCTCAAAGACTTCCGGAAGCAGCTCCGGTTGCTAGCTTTAGTGGTCATCCAACTGGTGATTACCGCTGAAGATCGGGCCGAAGATAATCAGACCGCTGGATTTGGGGCGGAATCTGCCGTGGTCCTGTAATGCAAGAGTTTATATAAAATCTTAAACATTCACTTTTTGATTAATGGATTAACACACACTTACCATTCTTCATCCTGAATCTTCCTAAAGCTATCTCTGATTCACTAGTTTTGATTTTTAACACAACTGGACAAACTTTATTTGAAATTCGGTTCTTGCTCAATCCAAAATATCTTCTAAGTTTAAAATTTTAATTTAAAGAAATTATTCCTTTCTGTTGAAAACAATTTTCTTTGGTTGAAAGAAAATTTACTTTGTTTTTAACGAAATGTGCAATTGAACAAATTTCTTTTGAATCAAAGAATTTGTTTAAAATCAAAGTCCAAAATTATTCAGTTCAACAAATTAATTCTTTCTTTCAAAAATTATTCATTTGAATCAGAACGATAATTCATTGATTCAAAGAAAACAGGAGTTTGATTCAAAAAACTGAATGTTTTGAATCAAAGTCAGTTTTGTTTTGTATCAAAATCCAAGTTTTCTCTGCGTGTACAAGTTATTGTTGTTGAGGATCAACTTTAATATTTTTTTTGTTTTTTTTTGCAAATTATGTTCCAGAACAACGTTAAAACCAAAATTATTGATAGCTTCCGGAACGACATTTCTAAGAACTGAAAATTACGAAAGAATGAGAACAGGGAGGTTTGGAGTACCAGAGACAGCAGCTGATACAGGAACGCCAGCATTCCATTTGGAGCAACTCAAACCGGCCGAATTATGCGCCCGGTAACAAGCTCGTCAATGTTTCTAACTGTAACAAGGACAATGGCAGAAACCCCCCGGTGGGCCAGGGCCAGGAGCCATGCACGGATTCAGTGAGTCTGATTTTTAAAGTCTTTTTATCTTTCAGATATCGTTCAAATTATAACACTCTCATCCAAATTTCTTTTAGATTCTCAACCGCAGCATGTGATGCCATCTACAGGTGGTCCACCTGGGGCTCCTAACAGCAGCACCGCTCCCAGCAGCAATGGCAATTTTTCAGCTCCCCCTACGACGATTCCATCCGAAGTTTTTATGCAAAATAACGCTGTGTCTTCGTGAGCACCTGTTCAGCCTGCACAGGTTCCTGTTCCTGGTGCAACTGCACCAATCGGTGCCACCATACTCAGCGGCAGTGGCTGGCATTCTTGGTGAACCTCCTGTACCTCAGCACGCACATCCTGTTCTCTAAAGATCACTTTTCCCCCAACCAAAGGTGCGTCCGTGACAAAACCAGGCCCAGGAATCGCACCGTTGTTCGAACCGGTTTTGACTGACGTCCCAAAATAATTACAGCAATTGGTACTGATAATTTAGACATATTTATTGCATAAATAAACGAGATTAACCACATATCAAGTTCTGCATCATTCCATTGAAAACATGTCTTAATTTTATTTTCCGAAATGAAATTTACGCATCGGCGAGAAAACAAGGAAAAACTTTCTGTTGAGTAAAATGCACTAAACTTTACGATGAGTTAAATACGCTTAACTTTAGGTTGAGTTTAATGCATTAAACTTAACGTTGAGTCCCTGCACTTTTTGTCCGAGATGCGTACAAAAAAGTGGCGGTTGAGTTTATTATTTTTTGCGTGTGGCCCGCTTAAAGTGCTCGTCCAGCCCCAAGGCGGGTAAAGCTAGGTGTGTTCTTATACCAATGCACGGAATCGTCCATCTTGTGACCCTTGTGACAGGCAATCGTAATCGTAGGCATGGTAGGCGAACAATTCGCTGTCAAAAAGCGCACCGTCTCCACCCCCCACCAATGAGAAACTTTTAGTACCCCTTGCCTACTTTTCCTCAGTATGCACCCACCCTACTGGAGGCACTCTGTCCAGCCCTTACGTCCAGGGGTGTCAGGTGTCCTGATTTATCAGGATTTGTCCTGATTTTCGAGAGACCGTCCTGATTTTTGAAAAACGCTTGAATTGTCCTGATTTTTAAAAAATTGCCCTTAAAATGTCCTGATTTGTCCTGATTTCTAAAAAATATCCAAATCATAACTAAATTTATTGTTAAAGGATCATCTCACAAATCTTAAATAAAATAGTTTAACCAGTTGAACCAATGAGATTCTTTGATTCAAATGACATTTAAATGAGGTTTTTCGATGTTAACTGCAGGCCAACCAAGGTTATTCTCGCTTCAGTTGCATAATTCGAGGCGTCTTCAGCACCTATATTTCGCCTTTAGTTATGCAATCTAAGCAGAACTGCATTTTGTTCCACCAATTCGGTGGTGTCCTGAAAAATCCTGATTTTTTCTTCGCGGTATCCTGATTTTTGACAAAACGACCTGGCACCTCTGCTTACGTCCCCTACCCCTACAAAGATAGTTTAGGGCACTCAACTTAACTCCCCAGTCAGGAAAAATCGCCCGAAATCGGCCCGATTTTTGTCCGTACATCTGCTCGATCGGTCCGAAATCGTATAAGAAATCGGGCCGAGTTTAGTAGAAAATCGTGCGAAAATGAAACACTTTTTCGGACGACGATAAGTTTTTTCAACCAGTTCGAGCAGATCAAATGTCAAAACAAGCGGACCGTTTTCCAACCGAATCTGAACGGTTTTCGAACCGTTTCTGGGCCGATTGCCATCGTCCCTCCTAAATAAAAGACCGATTTCGGACCGAATCCGAACGATTTTTCGAGCCGTTTCTGGGCCGATTGCCATAGCGTCTATCCGAAAAAAAGAACCGATTTCGGACCGAATCCGAACGATTTTTCGAACCGTTTCTGGGCCGATTGCCATAGTATCCATTCGAAAAAAGGACCGATTTCGGACCGAATCCGAACGAATTTTCGGATCGTTTCAGGGTCGATTGGCAGGGATGCCAATAATTCAGGTTTTTCTTGTTTATTTTCGAACACGAATTTTTATTTCTTTTATTTAATGCATGTAATTCGCGTACACAGTCAATTAGAAACTATCCTTAATCATAATTATACCAACATAAACAATATAATAATGGATACTAATTACTAAAAATCAATCATCCGATGAATCATAAAATTAATTATCACTATCCTAAATCATAATTGTTTCAATATAAATAATCAAATAATAAGTAACATTTACAAAAATCCACCATCGAATTTTTCTTCTGATGTTTCTTGACTTTAAGTAAGACTTAATAATATCTAATTTGTCTTGATATGTTTTTTTGTGTTGTTCCAAAATAAAGCTCCAACGCAGTTTGATAAAAAAAACCTAACTTAAACACAAACCAAATAACTAAATAACCATGACTATGGCTATTGAGTATTCATAGCTAACATAAGTTATTGAAAATTTATCTTATCTTTTAATTTACGTAGAATTATGAATAGTTTCCCTGGCAGGCACTTAAATTGCCATTTTCTACTACCTTTGATATATGAGACGAGTCTTACTTTGCGCGAATCCAAATCATTTTTCGAATAGCTTTCATGTAATATAAACTGATGTCCATAATAAGTTTAAAAAAAATACTTATGGTATTAAATATTTGCTGAAATCTAAAGTTAATGCTAACAATTTTTTTAAATGAATAAATCTTTGAGATTCCTGTTATCGTTGTGATACAATTTGTGGTTTCGGATAGTATGTTCCAGTTTTTTCGCACCTTTGGTGTCAGATACCTATCGACATTGAGGCCGAGTTCCTAATGGCTGCAATCACTGCTCTGCTGTTTGACTTCCGGTTAGGATATCATCTATTCTTTTACTCCTGTCCAGATTTAAATCCATCAGTCTTGATTCTTGATCGAACTCTGCTGCATCGCGATAAATCAGATTAGATTGTTCCGTTCGTCGTTGTTCGGAAGGAAACTTCTGTAAATCTGAAAATAATGGAAACATTGTATGAAAATTGTTTATTGAGATATAATATTCAAATTTAGATCAAAATTTAAAAAAAAAATCTTATTTTACAAATGAATGTGAAAAAATTGAAAATTTGCGATAGACATTGATTACTTATTCGAAATATTCCTTTTCCTAAAAGCTATTGATCTTCGTCTATAATTCTTTTCCTCTTTATATTTCCCTATCTATTTCCTGTTTTCTTCGAAAAGTGTCTAAACGAGTTTGGCTTTTTAAAGCTTCAAGGTATGAGCCGTTTCAGTCATAAGAATTCTACGTTACATGAGACAAACATTATTTTATTTATTAATAATTTAAGTTTATCAGTTCAATTATTCATATCGCATGGCCAGTGCCATGTTTCTAATTGTAATACCTTTCAGGTTCTTCAAACTTTCAGCAATGCTATTCAATATCAATGAAATCAATCCGCAACCCGCCTGTCATATAACCAGAATAAGGAATGGCTTTTTACCTACATACATATTCTTTCGTCAAAAAAAATTCTTTTTGATTTCTATCTCAATATTTCAATATTAAGTTGTCGAGTGGTCAGTGAGTAATCCTGATCCTATAACAAAATGAAAAAGGTATAGAGAAAATTTGTATAGTAAGAAATACGTTCGTATGACTTGGCCTTCTATTCATTTGGCCTTATTTTGATTGATTCCTCGCGGCTTCACTGTTATTTGATAACTCAACTACCTAGGATATTATAAAAACAAAAACTAAAAAAATCTCCTAATTGATCAAACAATGAACTTTAAGCTTAAATAGCTTGATTGCTATGTCAACCAAACAACAGAACCGGAAACGTGCCATACTGCTATTGGCGTTGCTGTTCACTAACTGTAATTTTAATAGAGAAACTATATCTACTATATCTACCCGATCAAATTCTACTTTCTAGCTTCTACTTCCATATATAAATTTCAGACCTAACCGAAAAATATGTAGACGAACTGAAGATAAATTCCTTAAAACTTCACAATTGCCGACAATATATTACCTAAACACTTCTTGCTTTTCCGATCTATCGGGGCCCTTCCGGTGCAAACTTGTGTGCGCCATCTATAGTAATGCCGCTCTACCATCTCTTCAACAATGATTCCGTTGTTAGGCCGTTGGGTTGGGTTGTTGGAATATTTCCTAATACAACGCTGTGTTTGATGTTTTGTGTAGGAACGGTAACGCTGTAGGTGGCTAGCCGTGGAAATGTTCGACGAAATCAGTTATTGGAATCGAATAATGAGAGAGGGCTTCTTCCGTTTCCTGGCACTGCTTCTTAAATTTATCTCCTTTATCCTCCGCTTCTACTTCTGGCCTTGATGATTTCCTCACCGGACTTGGCATACTCGGCGTGGAATGTTATTTAAAGGGAAGGGTCTGAAATGAAAATGATAAATATTAATAATGTATTATAAAGATACTGATTAATTGTAGGAGTTTATCGAATTTCCATTGCTTAGCACATACTAAAACTTAACTGCATCAGCGTTCGGGCCTAAAGTTGTGTAGGGACGATCGAACAGGCAAAGGTTCCTTCGGTAGTATCGGTCACCTCGCCCAATGATGTTCATCGATGAGCGTCTGCTCTCGGAAAACATTAAAAAAGCACCTATGGGACTCTACCGACGACTCCTGTCGATTGCAGTTAGCAAGTACTGGTAAAATGAGAAAAATAACGCTATGAAAACAAATGCTTAGAGTAAAAAAACAAAAGATAAAAAACAAAAATAAGAACTACACACTATTAAATTTTTGGTGTAAATTTATGTCAAATTGGATGCATAAAACAGAAGCATCACATTTGACATAAATTTAAAGCATAGAAATAGCAGTCGTGTAAAATTTTCAAAACAGAAACGCTTCGACATCTAAATTTCGACTCATTAGAATGTAAATTTATGTCAAATTAGATGCACAAAACTGAAGCATCACAATTAACACACCTAAAATTAAATTAGCAAGAATGTAATTTTGTGTCATATTGTATGCACAAAACCAGAGCATCCTTTCTGATAAATAATTATGTCGTTTCCAAATAACCATTCGTAAGCATGCCTCGATCTCAAATCTGGAGTTCATCATCTTTGAATACTCATTCGCAAGGTGAATTAAAACATTTTCTCAGAAAAGCCCGTGAGAATTTATTTTTCGATTTTACGATACGATTCAAATTTTTCACGGACGTTTCTGAAAAAAAAAATTCGCCTTACGAATGAAAATTCAAAAATAAACTCCATATTTGTGATCGATGCACACCTACGAGAATTTATAAAATAAAATTGTGTTACGATCTACTTTATCTACATTTTATCTTGCTTATGTTTAACACGGTTTAAGCTTTGTTAATTTGTAATGTAATGTTAACTATAAATCCATATTATAATTTATTCATAAAATTCATAATTTATTCAAATTCCTCAACATGTTGCTTATTTATTGTTTGTTATAATAATTATTTCGATTGACATGTTGCTTTTGATCTTCGTCATTTATTCGACAAGGTAAAAAGTTTTCTTCTTGTGTTTATATTCCCAACGAGTTTTTACATAATGGTTTTTGGATTTTTCAAGCATACCTTGGCTGAAGCCTTTTTTATTATTGTATTTTCTAAAACTAAAAGTTTGTAATTTATGCTGTCCGAAAACATTATTTTCTGATAGTTAAGGACTTGGTCCTTGGTGTAAATCAAACAAAAAATAAAATAGATAAAATTAACAAAGCTTAATTCGTAACACATTAGTTTTTTAAATTATTGGTTGAACAATATCTACAAGATTTTTCTTTCATACGCTATTTGTTCTGCTGGTAAAATAAATTCCAGATGCTTTGAGAAATTGAAAAAGGTGTTCCAAAAATGATCGACCAGATCCATAAAACAATGTGTGCCTACAGCAGTACAGATAATCTTTTTAGTCCTGTTCAAACACAAGGAGTTACTTAAAAATACTTAACGCATTATGTATGGATACTACCAATCCTGGAACATTCCTACATTTGTTAGATGCATTGTCCTGCACCGAGCATCGTATGATGGAACAGGCTTCCGGTAAGCTTAAATAACTCAGGGTCGAGGTCCTGATGATATCCTTCGAGAAATTTTTAGTGAACTGTCGATATCCGGGGTCCAGTCCTTTCGACGTGGGGCAGAACTATGGACATCTGCGGTAGCTCTTCGAGCACGTACTGCTTCCAGCAAGAGTTGTTTGACATCGCAAATATTGTCGGCACTAGCATGGCTGGCGATCTTCACCTAGAAAACATTCCACAACAGCTTGACTGATAACTTCCTTTCCCTAAAAATATGTAACACTTAATTAAACGTTCAATTTTAATTTTAACAAGTTTTTAGGATGAGTTTGATATTTCATTGTTCATTGGAATGTGCATTGGGAAAGAGTGAATTTCGAATGATTGAAACAAGAAATATATCTGGTGTCGATTTTTGAAAAGGGCAAATGCGTCAAATTTGATATAATGAAGTTATAAGCTGAATGAAATAGTACATTTGAAGGCCTGTTTATTTATTGTAAACTGTTATCAGAACCATATTTGTACCTATTCAAAATATTAAGATAAAAAGAATATTATGGCTTGTGGAGCTGTCAAACTTTAAAAGCGTTTTTCTCGAAACAGCGATGTTTACGTAATCGTAAATAAAATCGAAACATAGTTCAAAGTATAAGTAGCTCTGCTCTCAAGCAAAATTGTCCAAACAAAGTCGATTAAGGATGATTGAAATAAATTAAAATATATTTAAATGTTATCTTGAGTTATTCAAAGAAGTGAATAATTTAACGTAATGAATTATTCATTTTTAAAACTAGTCTAATATAGTTACCTTTAAGCATCACGTTATCAATAGCCCTGGTTTTGGAACCGAATACCCGACACAAAATCAGTTTCGAAAAAATACATCGCCGGGCCAAGAGGATGTCGTAATTTTCCGTTTAGGTTCTTCACCGGAAGAATTTTTCTGCGTGGTAGGTCCGTGGTACCAAGAAGGTATTTTGATGCTGGTTTAAGCAACTTCTACTGTATAGTGTTACGTCCGAATTGAATTTAATCGTTAAGTTGTCGCCAAGCTGATTCTGATCCACTAACGACATCGTTTTCCGTTATAAAAAAAAGCGACGAGTCAGTTTTCTCCAGCGGATGTAAGTTTGGTTGCGAGGCAGCAGCAGCAATATCAGAGAGGAATATGTCGAGTTGAACATCCAAACTGCGTCCAAATTGGATGGTTCGTTTTTCGTGAACAGATAGTGTCAGATAATAGATGGTTCTGCTGTTGAGGCAACCTGTTGGATCGAATCAATTTGACAAAAAAATACAAACAAAATAACAAAAAATACCTCTGCTTTTGTAGTGGATGTTGAGTTTGTAGAATATCATGTCGGGAAACGACCACTGAGCGGAGATTTGAAAGGTGTGAGGAACTGAGTAATCAGGTCCGGAACTGTCCGTCGTTCGGTAGCGGCTGGCTGGCCACTCGAGCCGCATACACCCGGGGCAATGAAAAACTATCCCACCTCGTTCGCTCGCTAGCCGCGCTTGCTGAAGCACAGGCACAGTTAGACGTGTAAGGTTGCTCATTTCCGCCGAAAATGTCTCGTGAGATACCGAAACCGGGGTGGAAGAAAAATCCAGTCCAGCCGACTAATCCTGACAACTCAATTATTGCGAATAAATTTTCGAGTTCTTTCACAATTACTACAAAGAACACTCGGATGTAGTGTCTGAAAATGCAAATTAGAATAAATATTTATTGCTGTAAGAAGCACTAACTTACATTCGCCACCAACATTTTGAATCCGTCACTTACTTCCGCACTTTTACAGCTTGGCTCAAATTTTCCCTGACCGACGCCAACGTTGCATAGGTCTCCGGTACTGCTGGATTAGCCGCTGGATTAGCTAAACTTCCGACTCTTCCCACTTCAGCTTACCACGAATTCGACCAGACCACTATCAGCACGATAACACATAACTGGTTCTGTTTTTGTTTACATACTATCAACATATTATATAATTATTGAGAAAAATGCACTCAGAATTCGAATTAAGAAAACTGAATTCAATTTAATTTAGTTTTATTTTTTGTGTATTTTGAATGTTGTGTAAATTTGTCTGTGAAATCGTGATTTGTGTCGTGTAATATTAATGCAGTTCAATTTCAATGCTGTTTTGTATCAAAGTCATAACATTTTAGTTCTGTTGAGAAATCAGATTTTTTCGTTAAATTACATCACATATGATGTAAATAAAAAGAAGCATTATAAAATCACGGAATTTTACAATCGTGTTCTGTGTCATGTATGGGTTTTCTTTTTCAAGCTTTTAAGGCTTCAGATTTTTGGCTGTGTAGATTGGATGAAAAAGATCAGTTAAATAAGTAAATAGTAAATAATTGTGACTATGGTACTAACCATACTTTCCACTTTGAAATATAACACCGAAAACTGATTAAAAGTAATCAAGTGAAGCCGCCACCTCTAGGCGTGTCCGGGATCCGGATCCGGATACGATGTCCTGGATGACATTCCATAGAGCCCGTACCGTGTGGACATTTCCTTGGAAACTTTGTTTGCATGGGTCGATTTTTTCTATGGGGGACGATAATGGGTTAGAAAATAATATAATAAACTTGGATTATTTAGAATTTAAGCAATCAAACATACCTTGCTTTTCATCAAATTATCGCTGGACAATGGCTTCTTCTACTTATAAAGCGCTCAAAGCATTTCTGAATTTAGGAACAGTGGAAATATACAAACTAAAATAACTGCGACAAATTCCACAACAATCACGCGCCAAAACGAAACACGCCACCGGATTGCTGCGCTGCGATTGAAAACTGCTCGTGTTTCGTTTTGTTCGTCGCAGCACTGCAAAAAATATCGTCTGTTTTCGAGCAATCGAGCAGGTAGGCGAAAATCGAACCGAAAACGGATCGAATTTTAACCGCTAGAATTCGAGTGCTGGCATCTCTGTTTTGCAATCGGCCCGATTGAGCAAACCTTCCTGACAGGGTCGCTTTAAGTTACAAAATTACATAACAAAAAAAAGATGCGTACACCGAAAAAACTTTTCACATGAACGCTACGTGAAAATGTACATGGATTTTTGCCACCATGAGAATCACGTGGAACCTACGTGAATTTCAAGTAGCAAACAGAGCTCGCACAGCAAGCAGAATTCACGTACAGCGGATGTAGAAAGGTATTCGTTCAGCTACATGCGATTCACGTAGATTTTATTGAAATATGAAGGTAGTGAGTTTCTTTTCAGTATAAAAATTTTTGTTTCGAATTAGCAGAGGCATTTTGTTATTTCGATAAATTTAAAAACATAACACACTAACTTTTTAAAAATCACACAGCACTACATTTCACTTATTTTCATTAACATCAATATCGCCGGGAGATTTCCTTTTGATGTCTCTTGTTAGCCTTGCCTTTGCGTCCAAGCTGCTCAATTCCAAATCCTGTTTAAAAATGAAAAGATGTTTAAAACAACCACACAACAAAATTTTAATTACTTACGAAAAATCAGCTTCTCCATCACCACGTAATTCCTGTAACAGCAATCACAAACGATTGGATGGAGGCAATATTGAGTACTGTATCCTTTCGCTTAGATCTACGTGAATAAGCTATTCACAGCTACGTGAACGTCACATAGAATGCACCAAACCCTTTTGTACTTGGTGGATCACTGGATTTTCACGTGAATCAAATGTGACCTTGGTTGTGACAGCAAACGGTTATGTGAATTTCACGTAAGGATCATGCGAGTTTGTATTAGCTTGTAAGTGATTCACGTAAGTCGAGCAAAAATTCACGTAATGAGCGCCTACGTGAAAATCCAAGTGAATTTAACGTTTTCTTTTTGGATGAGTGTATAAATGCGTATCACACGATCAGAGGTGTCAGGTGTCCTGATTTATCAGGATTTGTCCTGATTTTGAGAGACCGTCCTGATTTTTCAAAAACGTTCGAGTTGTCCTGATTTTTGAAAGTTTGTCCCTAAAATGTCCTGATTTGTCCTGATTTTCTTAAAAAATTCTTAAATATGATCGAATTTGTAGTTATACTATGATAAAATCCAAAAAATAGGTTATAAAATAGATAAACCCATTTAACAGATGGTAACCTTCGATTCAGATGATATTTGAATGGTGTTTTTCGATATGAACTACATGCCAGCAAACAAGCTGCATACTGTTGTTGCATAAATCAAGGCGTTTACAGCACCTGTATTGCGCCTTTGTTTATGCAATTTAAGCAGAAATCCTAATTATTTTCATGAGTCAAGAGGTGTCCTGAAAAATTCTGATTTTTAACTTCGCGTTGTCCTGATTTTTGACGAAACCACCTGGCACCCTTGCACACGATCACTCTTACGAAAGGTACTTCAAATAAGGCTTATACACGGCATGATTTTAAACTTCAAATCGAAACTTTTTTGGCAGTTTTACGTGTTTTACTCCGTTTCACCTTGCATTACTTCTACTCAAATTGCGAAACAGCAGATTAGAGTGTGTATCGAGACGAATCAGAAGAGTCAGACAGAAGCTCAGTTTTTAGCTGCTGCAGGTTAAAAATTGAATTTTCTAAGTCACCGTTTGCCAAAACTTTAAGTTTCAAATTTCTTAGTAGTTTTACCATAAAAACTATACATTTTCTAAATTTGTGCTTTGAGTGAAGTGCGATTGTGCTATTTTACCGGTTTCGCTAGAACGCGTGAAAAAAAATTCAAGATGGCTTTCAATCAGAAAAATCCTCCATGGCAGCGTAATACCGGGCAAAATATTGCAGGAATGCAGACCATAGTTAGTTTTCCGCAAGGTCAACCGGTGTTCAATCAAAATTTAGGTAAGTTGGAAATCATGCTGAAAAATTGCGTACATATAAAAAAATTGATTTCGTTTCTAGCAGAATGAAAGACTGCCGGTGTGAATGCGAATGTCGGGTAAACTTTTTTCGCGTTGAAGTTCTTTTTAGATAACCTAGCATAAGTTTCACGTTTTGTTTAACTCTGGGTTATTTGTTATTTATTTCTGATCAACGGATCACATGTTGATCCAAATGATTACTTAACATAACCATTTTTAGATTTGAAATCTCATCTCGCCCCTTTATATGTACGTCATTAAACATTTGAACTGGAAAGAAGTTCATTCCGAAGTCGGAACATCCAACACGAAATACCAGTTGAACTTAATATTTAGGTTGATGTCATACTGGGGCAGGGTTGTCAGATGGTTTTTTTTTAATCTGTATCGCCCTCATAAAAAAATCTGTATTTATCTGTATTTCAACTTCAACGACCAAAAACTTCTATTATTGTTTTCTATATAAGCTTATCGTTTAATATGCAATTTGGAAATCAGTTTTAATGGTTTTAACGTATTCATTATTCAAAAATTGACAATTTATGTAACGAACGTTTTTGTCCCGATACCATCAACAACTTAAAGCGCCACTCCCGGAACCCGAGAGGCTGTTGACGTGTGTTTTGCGTCCCGGCTAAAGACTCAAATCAGGGCGGGCTAATAGTTCCAACGTCGTATCTCATTCAACGTCCCCAACCAACTACCGGAATGCGACCCTAATCTCTAAAATAGGTATAAAGTGGAATGCACAACCCACAACTCTGCGACACAATAAAAAATCTCAACCCACGCAACCCAAATCAACAGCAAACGTCAACGCTTCCAATCATAACCCAATCAGGCGGAACATAAGTTGTGTAATTTTACAGCTGTATTCATAGTTTTTGTTCCTAACACCCTAAGTGACGTCACCCAAAATTATTCTCTTAATGTACAATACAATAGGCTTACATCTAGGCTAACCTGCGCAGCTTCGTTTCCGTTTCCAATCGGCCGAACGTACTTACGACTCATGCATGCTCAATACCAACGGTTGTATGTTGAGGTTCGTGTCTTGGCTCAGGTGCAACGGTAAATACCATTTGCAGGGTTGCACCGAGCACCACGTGACTTTACCAACTCACTCCTACAGACTCGGAGAGTGGTCCGTTTAGTTTCGACGGTCTCTGTGGAACCACCGGGAGAGCGGCGGAATTCTGTCCACCGTTTGACGGGCTCTCCAAGTACTGGCAGCAATACCTCGGTTGAAACGTGTTCCACAAAAGAAAAACCTCGCTTGTGATGCCTGATATGACAGCGGAAGCACCACACGAAACCGGCTTTCTGTCCCCAGCAAACTCCCACGTTGAACTGTGGGATTCCTGTGTTCAACGTTGCAAAACAAAAGACAAAATATGCACTCTCAGTCGACACACCTAGTACGAACAACCATCATGAATCTTACCTGCTGGTAGTTTTTAACGATCGCACCGTTCGATCGGCGAATCGTTCCTTAGTTTTCCGTAAACTATTACAGCAAGTAACTGAGCAAAAACTAACCATAGGTACTTATTAAACCTCAATTCTAATCACCATTGACGATCAGTGTTATACTCACTGGTGTATATGCCCTGGCACGTGCAAAAGTTTCTAAACGACACTCGAAACTTGCTTAATTCGTTTCACAAATCACGATATCTGTAACGACAAATAATCTATTAATCTACCAACTGTTACTTTTAGATTTCTGAAGCCCTACCTGCACGTTATTGCACTTAATAAATGTGCTTAACTTTTTCGTGATCAGATTAAGACCTTGTTCGCCGAACGTTCACTGCCAAATTGAATTGCGACAGTCATCTAAGACCTGCTATCACCAAAAATAATATATTCCAAGATACCTAGCTCTTAAAATATTTCATATAAACGCCAACGGACAATCTTTTAACAAACCTTAACACCATCTACTGACAGAAAAGGTCAACATTTCTCGATAATTGAATTTATCACTTGTGTCCCTCGTTCCGGGGGTTTCAAATGCACTCTAATATGCTTTTGTTCAAATTTGGAATACATTTGCAAAATGTACTCTGACATACTTTCGCCAATTTTTGGAGAAATGCTATGCCACTGACTCAATTTAATTGAGAACCTGACTCGTTTTTGCGCATTCAGATTCCTCAATTAAAAATAATAATCTTCAATTTAAACAGATAACTTATTTGTATTGCATATCTGGTTGAGCCGAATCATTGATTCCAAATTCCACGGAACAGTGCTGAGGATATTGCGATTAAGGGTTTTGATGACTTGACCAAGTATTTATTTTGATTGGGATCCTGATTTATGTTATAACACGATATATAATACAGATTGTTTTACCAAGGTATTAATTTAATTTAATTCATTCAGATGAAGATAAATTTTATCTAGTTTTTTTAAGATGTTTAATTCAAAATCTTAAAATTGCAAAGTTTTCCAGTTTAAGTTTAAACATTTAGTAGCCACTTGAAAGCAAGTGATAAATAACATAATTAAGAAATTTAAAATTTTACAATTATTTCATATCAGGAAATTCTATTTCGCTTTTTTTTCAAAACCACCCATTTCTATAACCAAAAAGCAGAAAGTAGTGTTTTCTTAATGTCAAATGAGATTTAGAAAAAAAAAATTCAAACCTGAACTGCAAAAAATCTACACTTCGGATTTATGTTTCCCCCACACATAAGTCTTCCGAATTGTTCTACACTTCGATTTCATATGCTTTATATGATAATCATGAGCCACACATAAAATTTACATTCAAAACATGAAATGTATATGTTATTGACACATAAATTCTATGATTTTCGTCTTTGAAAATTTTCACGCGTTCGCAATAGCCACCATGGAGTGTGCCGTTCCAGTTCCAACTAAAACACAATGATTAGGTGAGTAATACTCAATCAAGAAAATAACAATGCATTTATATAGATCTTTTCTAATCTCCCGTAGGAAGCTTACTGCTGCATGACAAGGAAATCTAAGGAGCAGATGTCGTGAGAAGAAGGTAAGATAATCAATTAATGATTTCTAGCATGCATGAAAATAGTTTTTTTTTATTTTGCAGAACCAGGAGTCTGGTGTCCGCCGAAGCTGTAATCCCGTGTTCCAGCCGAATATATTGGACATAGTGAAGCAAACGGGCCGCCTGATCTGAAAGATCTGTAGTCTTTGACGTCGTTATGATGTGGAATTAAAAATAAATATTTTCAAAATGTATCAATAACTGAAACCATTTAATTTCGTTTTTCGTCCGAAAAACTTTCGAACAAAAAAAAAATCGCCTTTGAGTAGGCAAGTACAAAAACGCCTCAAAGTAGGCAAGCGTTTGAGTAGAATGCAGGCTTATAATATTTAAGTGTGGGATTTCATAACTCTTATGTGACGCATATAAAAGTTATAAGCTTGAATTCTATATTTGTGGGCTCGTATTTTCCAAATGGAAATCACATTGCAAAAATCTATAAGGCTAACACATATTCCTGATGTGTGGATTTTTTGCAGTGTGTCCACGTGGACATCCGAGGACGGGTTTAGGGTTTGCCAAACTTCCACGCTTATCCACGCAGAGGAAGGAGGGGGTCTAAAATCGCATTTTTCTATCCACGTGGTATCTGAACGGCCCCAAGTAAAAAAAGCTTTGAATAGCGACGACTCTGATACCGAAAAATCGTGCTAATTTTGGAAAGCCAAGACCTCGTAGAGAAAGATCTCAGTGTGTTTGTTGTGCAAATGAACCTTCAAAATGCTAGTTATTTCCGACCGTGTAATATAAATTGTTTTTTTTCCTTAGCGTGTTTTACTGAATAGTTGCATTTCTGCCGCAGCATTTGATGATGGTGCTTTTGCATTTTGTCCGTCGATTTCTGCAAGAGTTCCGAATCTTGTAATGGATAATTTTTGCTATCACCCCCAAAGTTAAGTCGCGCCAAATGATGGCTAAGCCACCAGCAGTTGTGTGCGTTGCATTGCGCTTCATACTCCCTAGCTCGTGGTGCTTTGTCCACCTCTCAAGGACTGTCAAGTGATACGCATTAGATTTTTTTTTATCACAGCCTCTTTTTGCATCCCAAATAGCTAGCCGAGAAAATTAAATGAGATCACTTGTGGAACTCAAATAATCAGGGAAAGGTAGAGCCTAGCTATTGCCTCTAGCGACCGGGAGATGTCGCGTTAAGCGGTTGATAGCAACTGTCGGGTGTCGGAACTGAGTTAAGACGCAGACACCAGATACCCAGACTGATCAGTGGCGCTTGAATCCATACAACTACAAGTCGCCCAGAATCATATGCCATCTGTCGGGGCATCGTGAAACTACTGTGCTTCATCAAGAAAAAAAATTACACTTGATAATTAACAAGCCAAATGAAAACCGTCTTTATTGAATCACCTATCAGTATTTGAAATTCTATCTCAAATATTTTCATTATCGTATTTGTCTTCAATGTAATTAACATTTGATTTACTTTAATTCAGTTTACTTTAATTTACTGTATCATAATAAGAGATGAATGTTATACAAACAATGACTGTTGATCGATTGAGATGGAAAAAAAACAAACGCAACGTTATAGCGGTCCTTAGTCCAATCAATTTTTCTATTCAGTTTTGATTTCAAAATTAATTCATCTGGCTGAGTAACAGTATGAAAATTATAATGTCTGTTATAAATAATTCATTGAGTTCGGAATTGTTCGTCTTAATATAAAAAGTTGACTGCGACCAAAAAGACAAACTATACATAACTCCTTGAAAAACTTGAATTCTAATTTGTCTTAACTGTTTTTTGGCTCGTACCTAGATAGGTTTGAGGAGTCGTAGGGAAGAATGCCACGATGTGGTAAATTCCTGGCAAAAAAAGGTTTGAGGAGTGAAATAAGTTATTGACATATATTGAATAATATTTAAATGTGATGAATGTATTGATAAGATCTTTTATCCTAATTGCCGCTGAAAGTGTTCGTGATATAATGCTGGTAGTTCACCAAAATTTATAATTTTTGAAAAAATAACCCCAGAAACGACCGTGTTTGTCGACCGGGTATTTTTCCCTGCTCAAATGTGCGTGACAAATGTCAAAAAACAACTGTAATGACCATCTCGCGTGAGCTTTCTTTACGCCGTATGAAACATCTTGATAATTCACCGAAAATTGCTTCAAAAGTTATCAAAACAACATTAAAATTTGTATTTCACATATAGAATATGTTATCCAGGCTACAAATATTCTAAATGGAAAGAAGTTGCTACTAATTTAAGTCAATTTTTGTTTTTTTTTTCGTTATAAAACTGTTTGTTTACATTTTGTTTCATACGACGTAATGAAAGCTCATGCGATATTTTGTCATAATTCTGTACTGGACTGGAAAATTAACCTTAAAAGCCATCATGCTTTTAGACTTTTTTCCCCATCTTCTATTCGAAAAAAAATTGTTGAAAAACTGCATTGAATTTGGAATATTTCAAAATGTATGTTTCAAATTCATTTCTCTTTGCTTCCGAAATGTTTTCAACTTTGACATTCAACCAAATTCTTTGATTCAAAGTTTTGTTAAAACCATATTTCGAAAGTAATTAGTTTACTAAATGAAACCATTCTTCAAAAAACTATAATTTTGAATAAGGGTCATTTTAATGTTCCTTAACCGATGCCCAGTAAATAAGAAATAACTTCGCTGTAACTAAACTTAGATATCGATTTCAATGCTTTTCCACACCACCAAAACGAATTTTGAATGGTAAAAGAACAGTGCTATCTTGATGCAAACGAAAGTCATTTTTATTTTCTTGTCGTTTTATGGAATGTCAAATATCGTATGGCTGTGTGAGTGAATTCATTTAATGTTTTGATTTTTATGTGACGAGTTCACGTTTGTTTTATTTTACCCATGGATAGAATCAATTACTCGTACGATATTCAAAAAATGGTTCGAAATTTAACTAAAAACATAATAATAAAAAATAACTTAACAACAGAACAGGAAAAGCTAAGCTATTCTTACTAAATAGACTCGGATAATTGAGATTGTTTGTCAGGAATCACCATCATGTCAACCAACGCACTTTGTTAGAAATTGTACTAAATTTGCGAAAAAGGCATCATCTCGAAGCCAAAAATATTTTTTCCACAACTGCCTCTTCCAGTGGGCGGTACAAGGGCTAGTACGATATCCAAGTTTAGTTAGATATTTTGAAAAGAAGACATTTCTTGAATGTGACTAAATTTTTCATAGAAAGGGAAGTTTTAGGATTAATTGGAGAAAAAAGTAAATAAAAATCTGACACCGGTTTTTGTTGTAGCTGGTGACTTAATGGTATATTTCGTTGTTGCGATTTTCATTAAGCTTCTTCTGTTAACAAAACATTGCTTTACAAATTTTGTAAATATCACCTCTACTTTTGTTTTATTCAGTTTTTGTAAACCTCTATAAATGCGGCATTTCGGCCAGGTAAGGTTTTGTAAGAATCTCGTACATTCAACTGACTTAACAGTTCTAAACAGTAATATAATTTATAGCCACATTCAATATACTGTAGTTTTGCAATATACAAACAGTAGAATGTTTTACGATGTCATTTGTCGTTTTCTCAACAAGTCCTAGATCGTTTTATAACTATTTACAAATAATTGGGTTTGTCACTTTATTTTTCTACTCGGGAAACTTGAACTTACCCTTGACGGAAGTTTTGGGGTTAACGAAATCTTGCGGTTGAAAGTGATCTTCACAAATGAAGCCAAAGATGTCATAAAATGGCTATTTTTTCAACCACAACGCAATAAGGAAGTGGAGCAGAAAATCTCAAGTTTTCATTCAATTTTCATTTCTGTCGAAGTCGATGTATTTTTTATAAGCTTTATGGTTGAATTCTAACCACATTTGGTTAATGCGCTCCAATTCAAAAACGGTTCTTTAGTGGTTTTCGAAATATATTGTGTTATTTTTTTTTTCTATCAAAAGTAGGTAATCAAAGACGACCGTATTCATCGCTAGATGTAGAAAAACAAATAGCACAATGCAAATGTGTGGGTGATATATCGAGATTTTTCCTTTTGTGTATGTGGCCGTTAGTTTCACGATAACCCGTAGATAGCGCTGCGGAACAAGCGCCAAAATCAGCCTTCAGTGGTCAGTCTGGGTATCTGGTGTCTGCGGTTAAGAGCTTTAGCTTCTTGTTTTATGGCAAGATTTACAGGAGTGGTCTATCATTACTCGATAGGGCATAATCAAATATATTACATTTATTTCATTAATTGAATTTAATCTAGAGCAAGGGCGAGCAACCTTTTGAACCAACGGGCCAGTTTTATTTCAAAATATTCTCGGCAGGCCGCATTAATATAAAATATCACTCGTCATTTATTCGTCGAACTCTGTAGATAATAACAAAAAGATTTGCTAGGTAAAAAAAGTTATATCGTAATAATTATAAATTTTTAGCGATTTTTTTTAAAGATAAATGTTATTTATTTCAAATCTTTGAAAAAATATTTTTTCAATTAACTTTAACTTCTTCGCAAACATTCGTTCTTCCAAACATATAAATCATTTGCATCACATTTTTCCCTTGAAACGTACGATGCACAAACACGTTTAACGTGTTTCCATATAATAATCATTTTTATCTAAACTGGCGGTAGCTACTCATTACTTTCATTTAAAAGGTTTCTGGAGCTATGTATCTATATCACAGCAATAACTTAAAAACGAGAGATATATTTTTTTATTTTTGTGATTCAAATTCACTGATCTAATTTTCGGTTTTCTGTACGTATTTCCAAAAAAAAAGCACAGTTTAAATTGGCCCTACGAAGCCCTGATTTTTTTTCTGCAACTCGCGAAAAATATTTTTAATATTAACATGCAATCAAATTTGCTGAAATACTGGGAATAACAAAAGTTTCACAGATTCCCAAGCAAATTTTAGGAGAGTTTACATTCAGTATTGCTTTTTCTAACATTTTTAAACAGATTTTATAAATTAAATTTTAGTGCTACTGGGAAAGATTTAGAAGGCCTGTTTAAGAAAATATCTTTACGTTTTGAATATGAATTCTTATTTACCAAGTGGAAAGACTGAATTTATCAATGTTTGGTATAACATCAGAGAACATTTCCACAGATTTTTGAATCAAACACAAAATTATAATAAGGGGTTTTTTCTTGGACGTAAATTTTTTTTCGGCAATTTTTATGCTAAGTTTTAATTCAATCACCAACAAAATTAGCATTTTTTCCAATTTGATATAATTATGTTTTCAAAAAAAAAAAAAATGATCTGCTGAGTAAAATTTATCATACAATTTTATCTTTGACAAAAATATGGAAATCATCATTATGTGCACATCGATATCCTTCCGATTTTTTTAAATTTCGTTTTGTTGACTCTCCATTGAATTTGAAAACGTTCAAGAAAGATGAGGAAAATTTGATTTTAAATAAGAAAAAACTCCAATATTTTGTTTCTGACAATGCTATTGCACTTATCCCTTTGAAAAACACATTGAATGTTACATTTCTAAAAAAAAAGTCCCCAATATGAATGATTGAGGGATAAATCAAAACAGAAACACGTAAATTACATAGTTGAACAAGTCATCGCCATATCAACTCTTTCAGGTTTATTAGCTGGTATTTTATGATATCTAATGATCTTTCGCAAGAAAAAAAATTGAGAAAATAATTCAATTCGGGAAGGCTTCGCGGGTCGCTCATTGGAGTCTCGAGAGCCGCGAATTGCTCATCTCTGATCTAGAGTGGTGAAATGTTTGTCGCAACCATGTGTTATACCGTTTTTTCGCACTGGGTCGCGCCGCACCAACACACTCAACCACAGCGACGGTAGGTACCTCTGTATCACACCTTGTCCGCACGAAACGTCAGTGATAGCGGATAGAGAAAGAGTGAACTGAAGACTATCGACTGAGGAAACGTGTTCGCCCGAGAATTTGATAATTATTACTACTTATAATATAATAAAGCTAATAGTACGTTCTAGTTTGCAATAAGTGAAGCCTATTGCGGTTATTGTGAATCTTACATCTAATAGTACGGTGGTAATCCTTACAAACTAATAGTACGGATAGTAAGCGTAGGTTAGTAAATACATGCAATGCTTGATATATGCAATCACAGTTTAGACTAGATAAGATTAAAATTTGATATTTGTGCTACAGCTGCTGTTCTGGAAACAGAAAGAAAAGAGTGCCTTAAGCGTCTAATATAAAAAATAAGTACCAAACACACAAGAAACAGGTAACAAAGGTGAAGTACAAAAAGTGTTAACCTAAAAACTTGTTACAGTATTCCCACATCCGATCCTGTAACGATACACTGAAGGGACACTAAACGTAAGTCTATCATATCTACAGTTAAAATAATCAATATTTACAAAAAAAATTCATGTAAAAAACAACAACAATATGCACAACAAAAAATAACGAAATACTTATATCATTTTATAATTATAATTTCTCTCGATAGGAATTTTTTAACGCTAGTTGTAATACACGTTATAAAATCGGAAAACCGTCTATCTTTTCGTTGCATCTTGCAACAATGTTAGTTATAAGTTTTTTTTTTGTTAGATATGAATATTATTACTAAAGGCTAATTCACTCACACCAGATGAAAACATGCAATTTTGTTGGCCGCAACCTTACAACTTAAGTTGAACTAACAGTTGAGTAGCCGCGACGATTACGGCCCCCCTCTTACTAACCCAAAGTTAGGAAAAATACCCTCGGCACATAAAAACTTTATAAGTAAAATGCCTTAATAAAACCATTTGTAAATAATAATAATAACCTTACAACCTTAGGACCAAATTTTAAAAATTTGTCTAATTTGAGCTGCATTTTGTTGAGCATCTTTTTATTTTAATACATAAATAAAACTATTAAACTATTTTTGTAATTGTCTAAATCGGAAGGCGAAAGGAGTCAACGACAGGAAAAGGACGTGTTTTTTCCAGGTCCAAATTTTCTTCAGTGAATTTGATAGGAAACAAAAACTGATAGAAATAGAGTGCTTTTCATTGTTATTATGCCGATAATGGGATTGAAGTGGAGCAATGTGTGGAAGGATTTACAATACAGGCCACGGTCATAAGCTAGGAGTGTCAACGACGGCCAATCCGACAGGCGGTCAGCAATTGCGAGCGAGCTAATCAAGAGGCGGAAAGTTGCTCCCAAGTTAAGTATTCAAAATCTACTTTCACATCTTACCTATTGAAAAGAATTTCTTTGTTGATAAGACGTGAATTTTTTCTTAGTTAGAATTCAACTTATTTTTTAATGTTTTATTTTACAAAATGAAATGGTTTTTATTGACTGGAAAGGTTGCCTCAACATTTGTTGCAATTTTTCTTCTATGTTGAATATTCTTTTCAAAACAGAAAAATTATTATTGGAACATCAAAGATTTTGTTGAAAACTTATTTTATTCATCTTTTTGTCTAATCTTTTTTTGAGATTGTAAAATATGTTATTTTTTACTGATGAGTAAGAATAAATGATATAATTGAGGCTAGTTAGAAGTGCTACTATAAATTTTGAAAGATATATATTCGTTACAATTTTGTTTAAGTACATTTTAAAGAATCTGATTCGTAATAAATATGTATGAGAAAATAATACTTAGTTCGAAATTTTTTAAGTATATCAGGGAATAGTATATCAGGGAAAAGATTTCGATACATTTAGCGTTACATTTAGCGTTACAATTTTGTTTAAGTACATTTTAAAGAATCTGATTCGTAATAAATATGTATGAGAAAATAATACTTAGTTCGAAATTTTTTAAGTATATCAGGGAATAGTATATCAGGGAAAAGATTTCGATACATTTAGCTATTTTTCGTTTTTTTTTCTCGAAGGTTTCATCAATGTTTTCTTACTTTATATCAATTAAAATACTGATTCGTTTTACAAAATTTATCAATAATTTATATTCAATTCTCGAGATTGTTGTCAATAAGCCTCACTATCAGTCAACTCACTGCATCACTGTCAGAAAACTTTAAAAGTATAGGAGGATCAATCAGAAATGGGTCCTTTTTTAATTTTGTTTAAAAAAAGTCTTCATTTTTTATTTAATTATGTTTTCTCAAGTTTTAGCGCTGATGTGGTCTAGTTAATAGGCTGGCGCGAGTCTGGTAACCCAGGCGTACTGGGTTCGATTCCCGGTATCGGCAAAAAAATTTTTGGGTTTGAATCCCATAAGTTGCCGACAGGTAAGATGTGTTTAATTGTATAAATAACTAAATGCACTAAATATTTCAGAGGGAATGCATCTGAGGTTAATCTGAAGAGACTATTGCAAGCGGAGTGGATTGCCAACCATTGTAGGTCTCTGAAGATTGGATGCCTTCCTTCGTCGAACCATCGGCCGTGGAAGCCTGAGAAGCAATTCGAAGGCCAAGCCACACAGACATAGGCTGGACCTTGCTACCGATGGGGGAACCATACATACATACATACATACATACAATTATGTTTTCTCAAGTTTTCACCATTTTAAATTTTCAAACTTTTTGTATTGAAGCCTCATTAGAGCTAGGAGTTTTAGCAGGAAAATTTAGGAGCATAGGAGGTGTAGGACAAATTCATTACCCGTAATGCTGGCCTAGCATCTCCCAGGGTTTACCTTCCCCCCTTTCTTAAACTTCCCCACGTTTATGGGTGGATCGTAGAGATCTCTGCATCTACCGTTTAAGTAAACGTGAGTCACTTAAAGCGACTAAGATACCCTTCCCTCTCCCTTCACAGTCCGCAGGGTTCGGCCAGGGCACCTTCAACATTCTGTGGGAGCAAGTTTTTCAGTTTAAGAGATTCTACAGTCTGAGGCAACGAATTGGAAGACTTTGCTTCTTTTGAAATTACAAGTCAGGAAGTGTAACATCTTCCAGAAAAGAAGATGGTGCAATTCAATAGACTTTTATTTCATAAAACGGATAGTTGACGAGTAGCGCCAACCGAAGTTTTAGGCGACTGTTTATGCGAATGCGAATGTGAATTAGAATTTTCTGGACGATTTAATATGCATTTTTTTTTCTTACATACAAATTTCCATAAAAAATTGAAACGCGTTGCGCTTATTATGGAATCAACCAAATAAACTCAAATTTTGCACTGATACTTGGTGGCCAAAAAGACATCTAATGGTTATATTTTAACTTCACTTCCAGAAATGCATACTTACTTACTTACTTAATGATCCCGCGCCGATCCTCCGGTGCATAGGGCCGTGGTAAAAGACCTCCACTGTTGACGATCCGGAGCCAGCGTCTTCACCTGGTCCCAGTCAAGATTCTCGTCGACAGTTCGGATTTCAGCGGCTAGGCTTCGCCGCCACGAATTTCTGGGTCTGCCTCTTCTTCGATGACCTTCTGGATTCCAATCTAGCGCCTCTCTGCAAATCTCGTTTTCATCTCTTCGCAGCGTGTGCCCAATCCATCTCCACTTACGTTCCCGAATCTCGATTTCTAGCGCCTTTTGATGACACCGGCGATGTAGTTCCTCATTCGAGATCCAGTTGCCAGGCCACCAAGCGCGGATGATATTCCGCAGGCAGCGGTTTACAAATACTTGCAGTTTTCGCGTCGTTACCGCATATGTGCACCAAGTTTCGCACCCGTACAGCAATACGGATTTGACGTTTGAGTTGAAGATTCGGATTTTTGTTCGTAGAGAGATCTGGCGTGACCGCCAGATGTTTCGGAGACTCGCAAACGCAAATCGGGCCTTTCTGATCCGTGTTTCGATGTCTTTTCTGGTACCACCATCAGGCGTAATCTGGCTACCAAGATACTGGAAGCACTCCACTTTCTCAACTTGTTGCCCAGCTACCATGAAACTGGAGGGATTTCCTGTGTTGATCTCCATCGACTTGGTCTTTCCGACATTGACTTTGAGACCTGCTGCCTTGGAACTTTCGGTGAGGTCGTCGAGTTTGCTCTGCATATCTGGTTGTGTTTGGGCGAGCAAAACAATATCGTCAGCCAGGTCAAGGTCGTTCAGTTGCTCCATTGTTGAAGGATCCCACGGCAATCCTCGGTTCGGTGCACAGTCAATCGATCCAATCAGAATCTCATCCATTACGATTAGAAAAAGTAGCGGTGATAGAATACATCCTTGTCTCACTCCAGCAGTTACCGGGATTGGTTCGGACAAGACACCGTCGTGCAAGACCTTGCACGAAAATGCCTCATACTGTGCTTCGATGAGATGGACTAGTTTCTCTGGGACCCCTCGTCGCCTTAGAGCCGCCCAGATGTTTTCATGGTTAAGTCGGTCGAATGCTTTTTCGAAATCAACGAACACCAGCAGAAGAGAGTCCTGGAATTCGTTGATTTGTTCCAGTATGATTCGTAGCGTTGTGATGTGGTCCACACATGATCGTCGAGATCGGAATCCAGCTTGTTGCCGTCGGAGTGTAGCGTCTATTTTCTCCTGGATCCTGTTCAGAATCACTTTGCAGAGTACTTTGAGGGTTGTACAGATCAACGTTATGCCTCGCCAGTTACCGCACTCTGTCAGGTCTCCTTTCTTCGGGACCTTTACGAGGATACCCTGCATCCAGTCGGCCGGGAATGTTGCAGTATCCCAGATGTCAGCGAAAAGACGGTGCAACATTTGTGCTGATAGGGCAGGGTCGGCTTTCAGTATTTCAGCAGGGATGCAATCGATCCCAGGTGCTTTGTTGGATTTCATGTTTTTGATTGCCGCTTCTATTTCAGCCAGCGAGGGCGCTTCCGAGTTGACGCCATTTATGCGGCTTACTGTTGGCGCTTCAAGCTGCGGGTTCTGTTGGCCATCGCTATTCGTGACTCGGAAGAGTTGTTCGAAGTGCTCAGTCCATCGTTTGAGCTGATTTGTTCGATCGGTCAATAACTGACCTGCTCGGTCTTTTAGCGGCATTTTTGCATTAGTCCTTGCACCACTGAGGCGGCGAGAAATGTCATAAAGTAATCGGATATCTCCATTGGCGGCGGCTCTTTCTCCCTCTTCGGCTAGGGAGTTTGTCCAGGCTCTCTTGTCTCGTCTACAAGCTCGTTTAACTGCCTTTTCCAGCTCCGCATATCGTAAGCGGGCGGCTGCTTTGGCTGACCCGGTACATGCCTGCTCAATTCCGACTTTCGCCTTTCTCCGATCATCGACCATCCTCCAAGTTTCATCCGACATCCATTCACTCCTTCTTCCACAAACTTTACCGAGAGTACCATGGCTCGTCGTGATAAAGGCATTCTTGATTCCACACCACTGTTCTTCGATTGTTCCGTCTGTCGGCAGCTCCGAGGCTCGGGATTCTAGCTGTTCAACGTACGCCCTTTTCACCTCTGGATTCTCCAACCGGCGGACGTCGTATCGACACCCGACTTTCTCCTCGCGCCGTTGGACACGTGCAACTCTCAGTCGTATCTCGCCAAGGACGAGGTGATGGTCAGATGCAATGTCTGCGCTTCGCTTGTTGCGGACATCAAGAAGGCTCCTTCTCCATTTTCGGCTGATGCAGATATGGTCAATTTGATTTTCTGTTCGGCCATCTCGGGATACCCAAGTGACCTTATGTGCTGGTCGATGGGGGAAGAGCGATCCACCGATCACCATGTTGTTGTTGCCACAAAATTCTACAAACAGTTCTCCGTTTTCGCTCATCTGTCCTAGGCCATGGCGCCCCATGATGCGCTCAAGGTCCTGATTGTCGGAGCCAATCTTTGCGTTGAAGTCGCCCAGATGGATTTGAATGTCACCCTTCGGAATTCTCTCAACCACGCTGTTCAGTTGACTGTAAAACTGCTCTTTCTCCTGCAAGTCGGCAACGTCAGTTGGCGCATAACACTGGACCATTGTAAGGTTTCTAACCCGTGTTCTAAATCTGGCTACGATTATTCTTTCGTTTATCGGTTCCCATCTAATGAGGGCCGCGTAGGCCTGCGGGCTTAACAGGAAACCAACTCCTCGTTCCCGAGTAGCATGTTCTCCTCGTATGCCAGAGTAAAGCAGGACTTGCCCGGATTGTGTCTTGTGTTCTCCAGTATTAGGCCAACGGACTTCGCTCAGTCCCAGAATTTCAAGCTTGAGGCGGCTAGCCTCTCTAGTAAGTTGTTCCAGTTTGCCTTGTTGGGCAAGGGTTAAAACATTCCAAGTTCCAATTCGTGTCCGTGTTTTCATGCTAAAATTCGTCGCCAAAGTTCCAGGTCGGTCATTTCTTTCGGATTCCGTAACAATTTCAAATCGGGAGCAGTAGGTTGTTAGCCTAAAGTCCCTATCCCGCGATGGGGCTGCCATCTTGGACTTAGCTGGCGGGAGCCGCATTTCATAAATTCAGCCGCTTGCTGCAAGACAGACGCTGTTTGAGCCGCCCCTGACCTGGAGAACAGACGCTCGGTTGTTGTTGCACGCCGCCCCTAACCTGGGGAACAGACGCGTGCGGCCACCTTCTCAGTCTGCATGCGACCAAAGCATCCACCGGGGTTGGGTACCCGATCTCCGCTTAGGTTACTCGCACCCCAACCGGCACCGCGGGGAAGAAGAAATGCATCATCAAGACATAATGCTTTAAAAGTTTTGAATGTCCGATTACTAAGAAATGAGCTATCAGCATCTCATTTCTAAAAGAACTAAGCTTTAGTTTATGCAAAGAATGATCATGTTTAAAATTATCAAATTGCTTGTTCTAGAGTGGCTTTAATTACTTCAGCATTTTTTCCAAATGTGATGCAAACTTTCCACCCAACCGAACCAACACATTCCATACGCTTTACCTTGTTGGTTGGTAGGGGATAGCAGCACGAGCCACGACCGGAGGGAAAAATTGAGAGCGAAAAATGTCCTATACCTTGGCAGAATCGCAGTCCCGCTTCCATTCGTTCAAATTCTCTGTTTGCAACCTTCGGTATGAATGAGGAGCGATGGAATGAAGGACTAAAAAAATCATCTCTCGTAAAGCTGCGGCAGCGTATACCATACATGCGCGGATCTACGGGGGGGGGGGGGGGGGGGGGGGTGATGGGGGTGATCACCCCCCCCCCCCCCCCCCCCAAGCGGAAAAAAATCACCATTAAAATCATCACAAATTTATTAACTCAATCTAGATGAAAAATAACTTTTCCATGTGTCAAAATATCTTAACATAGACATTATAATTTTTACGCGTGCATAAGAATTCAATAGCTGCTTAAAAATATCCTTGAATTAATGCGTATGCGCATGTATAACTGTTGGCTTCGGGCGTGCGAAAAGGATAAAGCTTGAACCTCACTCTTTTAGGAATTTTCTTAAGCATGACAGCAGATTGGTTTTCTTTATTAACCGACTAGCTGATCCCGTACGAACTTCGTTTCTCTTTAAACTTCAAAGCTGATGAAAAAATTGCGTAAAGTACTAAAAAAGAATTTGCAAGCGACCTATTTGCTTGTCTACCAAACGGAAAATTTAAAATAATAAATTGATTGACCGTCGAAAAGAACACCTGTGTGTCGTATCCTGTCGTTCTGAGTTTCATTTTTCGTGTCGGGATATACCACTGACCACGACTGTTTTCGGCAAAAGTCGTTAATAGAATGACATCTTCTCGTACTTCGTCCAATCTTCTCAATTTCCTATAACCTATCTCTTTTCTTCTAAAGAGTTTTCTACTGTTTATAGTTCTACTCTACCTCACTGGTGGAGTTAATTAATTAAATATTAATTTGTTTTAGATGGTTTTTTGATTCACGTCTTTAAATTGATATTTTAATGGAACTTCAAGAGAAAAATATGTAAAATTATTGAATAAATACATTGACGGGTTTCAATAAGTAATGGAGCAAATACGGTTTAAAATTGGAACTCTAAAGAAAAAATATTTAGATTAAATATAATTGAAACTTGTGTAAATGGCTTTTTTACCCGAATATTGTAGTTGATTAAAAATAAATAAAACATAGTTTTAACCATACAACCAGAGATGCTCATTTGACTAAGTTGAAATCATACCAACAGATTTATTTTTGACTGAAAATAAATTAAGTACGAATTTTAAAACTAAATTGCTTATGGATTTCTAATCTAATAAAAATCAACAAATGGTCATTCCATATCCCCAACAAGATAAATAAATGTAAATTCAGCTTCATACCAGTGAAAAAAAAACATTTGTCTGCGTTTTGACTAAGACTAAGCCAGCCACAAACAGATGTACAGAATTCATTGGACTTTTTTGTTAAATTGTCATATTCACATTATTTACATGCTGCTGAATTCTCTTCATCTTTATCATCAAAATTTTTCCTGTCACAGTTTTTAGTTATTCCAATCACTCAAAAAATTTTGGCCATATTTTTTGAAAATTTATTAAATCACCCCCCCTAAGAGCAATCTCTAGATCCGCGCCTGATACCATACAAGCAGTCAAGAAACGGCAGAATGACTGCGACCGTTTCGCATTCAACTGAATGCTTCCCGGTCAATAAAAAGCATAGTAGGACCACTAGAAAGATTAGTAGGAATTCTACTTGCCGCCTACTAGCCGTCCCATTGTTTTCTAGTGGAAAATGGCCCAACCGATACAGTAGAAATGACATTCTGGGTTCAGAACGACAGCTTTCGTTGACGTTTGTTATGTTTGATTGTATTGGTATGGTAAACAAATGCGTATGTGTGGGTGCATACACGAGGATGTGTGGGTGTATGTGTGCGTTCCAAATCGAAAATGTACTCCATGGAAATTTTCGGAAAACAAATTAAATGAAAAAAAATGATTCTTTGTTTATTTTATTTACAATTCTGTTTTCTAATGCACTATATAAATTAAACAATCCGCTTCGCTTCCTTAATTAAAAAAATCACTTCATATCACTTTCATGAACTGCATGCTGCAATCGCCTCGATTCAGTCGGTCCTCTTCTATCTGACCTCAGGTGCTCATCCTGGTCGTTCTTGTGGCGTTCGGGGCACTTACAGTTGCCACGACGTGAAACCATGGTGCGATTAGAAAGCTGCAGTATAACCATTAGGTACACTCGTGTTGGCAGTCAAGGGAAAAGATTGATTGAATTCTCCTGCAATAAAACATGCAAAAAATAAGATACTGGAATGTAAAATAAATGAAAAATTATACCTGAAAAAGTTCTCCTGATGGCAGTTCTCTGTGACTAAGCTGTTTGCGGTCGATTCCTTCCACTTCTGCTTAAGTTGGATAGGCCGTGTTGCTGCGTTGCGATTTCGTTGTAATCTGACTGGCGGTGACTTGAAGCATGATGATGAACATCCTATCTCTAACACCACCATGTAAAAAGTCGTTAGATTTTAAACCAGTAATGTACTGGAGTATATGTGACATCTCATTTGTGTATAATATGCATAAAAAATATAAATTGACAATGTGTGTGTGACATTTTTCGGTTGAAGGGTTGAAAACACACCAATACTTAGAATTTTGACACTTTTAACTGTCAATCAACTGTCAGGTAACTGACAGTTACACGAATAATCAAAAACATTTATACAAGTACACTTGGAATTTCTCCAGCTACATGGATCGACAGAGATTGGGTTATTGCTTATGACTGTGAAAGTCAATCGGCGCACATTCGTTCGTTCACGCAGTCACAGGCTGATGTCATGCTGAAGCAACTAGCAACGCAACGCGTTCACACGACAAACCAGCTCTCATTTGATCTCCATCACGCAGAAAAATAAAAACTAGTTTCAAAGGAAAGTGCCGCAAAAACAAAGGATTTTTTCCTTTGATTTTGGGACAAATAAAAATGTCTTTGATTCAAATGCATTTTCTTCTGTTTCGAAGAAATGCTTTCCTTTGAATCAAAACTTTTTCTTTGTTCCAAAAAACAAAATGCTTTTGATTCAAAAACCTTTTCGTTTGATTTTATGTAATTTTCCTTTAATTCAACGGCATTTGGATTTCAATTTAAAAAAAATCGTTCTTCATTTCTATTTTTTGTTCGCAAAAATTCTAGTACTACTTATTAATTTTCGTCCTATTGGAAATAAAAAGAAATCAATTATGCTTTAAAATATTTTATTTCTCTGTAAGTTTTTTTTTCTCTGTAAGTAGATGTTCTACCTTTCACCACTTCACATAATCGATCTTCCCTTGTTTGAATTTTTGAACCGGTTCATCTGTAAATAAAGAGTAGAACATAATACAAATTATGACAAAAATGCTAAAAAGCTCACAAAAAACGACATTAAGCTAAATAATTCTAACAATTAAAAAAAAATTTTACATACATAACATGGAAATAGTACTTACTGAACGATATTTGTTGGTGGACAGTTGTTTCGACCAAAGGGTTTCGGCGCCAGCCGTCGTGTCTCCTTAGACCGGATCGGAACCGATTGCAACCGCTTAGCCGGAGGACTGGAACAGTCAGTACAGTTACCTCTTCAAATTGGTTGGATGAAAGATTGCCCTAAAAAAGTTTGTTATGTTGTTATTTAAAATTAAATTGATTTTGAAAGACCTACCTTGTGACCGTTCACTATGTTACGGCCACGCTAGCAAAGGGGCACCCTGGGGAGCTGACCAAATCATTTATTTTGTTAGGAGTATAGGGTAGTTTTAAGGAAATTTCACAGCATATATACAAATTAAAACCGTAAGTAAAAATTCTATAAATAATTAAATAAATAAAAAAAGTGAAATTTCAAGAGAGTAGCTACAAACTTAGTAGGAGAACGGCACAATTAAAAAAAAAACACAATACACTGAACAGGAATTGTTAACAGCCTTTTACAACACAACACTTACAAAACACACCCCTGAAAACTCCAGGAGTCGTCTAAAAGCAATTTAGACGAGTCGGGAGGAAAATCCAGGAGGAGGGAAAATTGCGTTGAGCAACTTCCTCTTCCACTTGGATCGAGACCTCGAGGCAGCTAAGACCCAAATATCTGAGCTGCAGTGCAAAAAGTACAACTTTTAAAAGTGTCTCGCGCGGTTAAACGGGACGTCTTTACCCGTCGCGATAATCCGAGTGTCGAGAGGCTGAAACCACGATAGCGCCAATTACTATCGGGCTCAGCCGGAAAAACTACCCAAATTGACCGAATTCGGGTTGAGTGACCTGTTCCCCGTGTTGGCTATTCCACGAGGTTGAGACTGGGACCGCGATAGCGCCAAGGTCTATCGGGTTCAGGAACGGAATCAGAAGGGACTGGAGACTAGGAACCGGGAATCCTTCTATCGGGCAGAATCGAGCTGGTAAACCGAGTCGACTGTCACAGGACCAAGGCCGTTGGAGGATCCATGAGGTGCCGTGGTTGTGGAATCGGTGCACACATATCCCTCTGAAGTCTGGAGTTTGGCACCGAGGTACCGGATTCCCCAGCAGAGTGGGTGGTCTTACCCGCGGTGACCACGGACGGTGGTACTAGACCAAGCAGCGGAGAGCCAAGGCAAGCAGCAGCGCGCATCGACGGGCCCTCACACGACACACCACACACTAAACCGTAAGTCGATTGTAATTTGAGAAGTAGGGAACTTAGGCCAGATTAGGGAATCAGGGAAAGTGCCAACAAGAGAGTTCAGGAAATAAAATGATTTGGTTCTGGCACTCTAACTCTGAGTTTTCACTTGGGCTAGTGAGCCGACCCTGGGTGTCCTATTGAAGAGTCCTTGTGACTGAGCGGGCTGTAACATAAGGGATTGTTACAACCTTGGAGTCCACTATCGTTTGCCCTTTCATAGCTGTCGAAACTTTCCTACGCCGGATCTCACCGTGCTGTCTGGGGTTGCCCGGCAGGAAGATTCCGCTGAAATAAATAGGTCTGACTGGTTGTTGCAAAAACTTTTCCGCCAAACAGAAGCTGTGTCGACTACATGACGAAAAAATACTTAGATTCAAAAAAAAAATCATCTAAATCAATGAATTTTTACATTGATACTGCGTCAAAAAATAAATTCTTTGAATTCAAATTTAATATTTTGATTTTAAAACTTGGAACTTTGCTTTAAACGAAAAATAGTTCGGTTCAATATAAAATTTACTCAAATCAAGGAAATTGGATTTTGTTTCAATGTACACAAGGTTTTTGAATCAAAGATGTGTATTTTTAATTTCAATGGTACTACTTTTCGCTGCGTGATGGAGAAAGCGCAGACCTGCACCGAAAATAATTTTCACTTAAAATATAAGTGACATCTGGAGTGAATTTTCGCCATACGTAAATTCATTTGAATTTTAAGTGACCGTTAAGTGAAAATTTTCTTAAGTGAGCGGTCAAGTGAATTGAAAGTGATCGAGCATGTGGATTGTAAGTGTAAGCTCAGGTCATCCAAATTTTTCTGTAAAAGTCATTTTTCTGTGATATTTTTTGTATTCGAGACAATAACAATGATTTTTTTTTAAAGGATGTATTTATTTAAATCAATTTTAACCAATCAGACATTCATAATTATACTTTAATTTATTTGTTTTGTCCAACAGTTCCTTAGCAGAAAAAATGTTCCGATTCCGAGAAGCAATAATCGTCGCGAAAAGCTCCTCCGGCCCCTATTTTGTATCCGAATCTGAAAAATACAAGAAAAATGAATAATAAAAGATACAACCTTGAGCTTGAGCTTGAGCTTGAGCTTGCTATCAACTACGGTCCACCTGCGGCCCCATGGCCAATGGCATAATGGTTGCACTCCGTGATTGGTTCGAGATAATCAATGTTGCACAATGAACCAAATGAAAGGTGCTGGGAACAAGCATCACAATCTCACTGCACACTTTTGAGGATCTCCTACTTTAAAATGAACCAATAACGACGCCGGCCAAGTCCATGTAGTCGATAGGAGGAAGGGAAGTGCAGCACATGTGATGATTTGTTTTGCGGAGACCGACTGTACGCCATCCCTCCACAAATCTCACGCTGAGTGTTTGGGGGTCAAGGTAATGTGGCATGGACTGTCACCTTGGTAAGCGACGTAGCCACTAAAGCCTACGCTCCTATGCTCCTCAAATTCCTAAGTTTCCTATTGAAACTCCTATTTTCTCCTATTGAGGCGAATTTTGTAAACGATGAGATTTTTATTTTCAGAGAGTGTCAGTTAATTCAATCAAATTTGGAAATCTTACTAAGGTTATTTTTTCTAACAACGAAAAATTGTGTAGCTTATCCCTATACTTATTGAAACCAACTCCAAATAGTGCTTAATTTGTAAGAGCATTTTTATTATTGGATTAAAAATTTTAATACCATGCAAACCTCCTTTTAGTAACAGATATAGGAAAGTTAAAAACGATTAATAAATACAACGTTGATAAGATAACACTTTAATGCAATTTATTTTATTGATTTGTATCAATTTAGAATCCTATGGAGCTATAATTTATCATTATAATCCACACATCTTTCTTTGGAACAATTACGGTCTAATCCATTAAATGCCACCTAATTTATAACAATAAAAAAAGGGTATTTCAAAAACCATCTTTTTTTGATCTACATCCAAGACCGAAAAAGCCAAAATTAAATTATTATAAAAAAAAACACTAAATCAGAGGAAACGAATTCAAAATTCATAAAGTTCAATATACAAAATCAATAGTCTGGTTATCTTGAAAAATGAATTTAAATGCAATGTATTCTTTCTTTTACAATTCAAGGAAAGAATAATATTTCATAAATCAATCTTAATCAGAACCATATCCAAATACTGATTCATTATTCATTTACCATGCTCAAAATAATTCATTAGTTTTACGATTATTTTATTGGAATTGGTTTGCAATATGCTGTTCTAACTAATCTTGGCCTCGTTTAAAAGAAATATCAAAAGATATTAAAATTGTCAAAAAATTTCAATGTGACGTATGATAAAAAGTGTTCCTAACAAAAAACTGAAGAGACTATAGAATGTCTATTTTTAAAAATCATTTGTAAAATTTTAATTAAAAAGATTTTTCATTAAATTACAATATTCCAAGTCGTCCTTTGGAGAAGGGCAATTTGAGCCGTGTTTTTCGGGAGAGCGATTTCGCATTTGATATCTTCATCTCTTGTAAAGCAGCAGGATGAATAAAAAAGGCTATCGGTTAGCAAGATCAATAACAAACAGTTTATTTTGTTTTAAACGTATGTGATTGTGGCAACATTTTCATGAACTAATAGAGGATTTCAACTGCTGGATCTGAAAGCCTAATCTAATTTTAGCTTAGCTTAGCTTGATTGACTACTCACATCCACCTTAAATCAAAATGCAACAATGTTCAAAAACAATTATTATTCTAAAACAAAGTAGTCAAACTTTTTTTTAAAGCTTTATACCTCAATTATGGGATTAATAACATGCATTTAAAATTCCTTGATTGCTGGCGTGGCTCAGTAGAAAGAATTCTACATCGCCAATGGTTACTACTCCGTGAATCTGAAAGCCTAATCTAATTTTATCGAATAACTACTTTTTCTTATTCTTGGACAAAATTGCCGAAATACCTTATTAACCTTTCAAGTCCAATTGAGAAATTTGCGTATAGTGTAAATAATTCTAACGATAAGCATGAATTTGAATTTTTGTAAAAAAAATAGAGGGAATTTTCGTTTCTGGTAAGTTAACTTGGTATCTGGATAGGTGTTGATTTTAAATGTTGCTTTTTTTCTCTTATTATTATTAGAGAATAATTAAAAATAGTCAAATCATTGATCACGAATTAGGCCGGAACAAATTTCAAATCCTTCTTTTGTCACTCGGATTTGGAACATTGGGGGGGGGGACGATTAAAAATAATGCGAAAAACAAATAAATTGGAATAAATTGCATGAAATCTTGTATGCAACAAAATTGAATACTATATCATTGCACAAAACCTATAAATCAAGTAATTTTTTATCGAATAACTAAAAAAATCAAAAATCCAAAAGGTGAAAAAACTTCCATTTTCAAAAAATTGTATTTTGGTCTTGTAATCTTTTGGATATCTAATTTTCTTCTCGAAATTTACATAAGAAACTTCACACTTTATTTATTCATTCCCCCCTTCAGGGTTTTTTGGAAATTTCGAAGGGGGGGTCGACAAAAGAAGAAATTGACATTTGTTTCAGCTCAATCACTTGGAACTTTCATTGTTACATGCTTTTTCACGTTTTGGATTCTTCACACATCGAAATGAAAGTCTTGTGATGTAATAAGTTTACGAAATTATCAAACGTATTATTTAAATTTCCTAAGTTTAGAAAAAGCAAAAATAAAATAAGCTTTTCACCCAGAACCAATAATTCAATTAAAAAAAAAAAATTAAAAAAAAAACCTTTCCCGGCGTAACAGTAAGAACTAGACAGCAATCAAAGTAGCCGCTGAACGATTTCGCAGAAAGCTAGCCCACACCACACATACAGGTTTTTTCATTCGAAACATAGGTACTTTCCTCCCGCTTTACGATGAAACCTACTGACAGAATCGTGCCTTAAGAATAAATAGATTATAAAGATCATAAGTTGAGAGAAAAAGTTGATATACAAAATTAACTTAGCTGTGGTGCTGTTGTTCATGGTTTTGCGGCATGCTAGTAGGCCTCCATGGTTTGCATTCAGCGTTTTTCTTGTTGAATCTCCTCCTGGAGCATATCAAACTCACATCTGGCCGCCGCTACTTATTCAATTCCACCCACACTCTTCCCCCCTCCGCCCAGCACCAAAAATGAACAAATTGAACTAACCATTCAATATAAACACTTTTTAAACTGCAGGTTGCTTAATCGATTCTAAATATCAAATTTTGATTTGCGTTACACCATAATGATCAGCAAGAATGAACAAATTTACACCCGTTCTACCAAACATCCATTTTTTCACTTTCCATTTTGCGTCCATTTTTTGCACTTTCAACTTTCCGTTTCTGCATTTCACATTATATCATATCCAACTCCATCTCCATTTAAAGGCATTTTTCACAACTTAACAATGAGCATCGTGGAAAAAATGCATATTATAGACGAACGCCGTTCTCGAGAAACCTCTTATTTCAGGAAAGGAAAAAAAATCGTGGAATAACGAAGCAAAACGCGACCGTCGAAAACAAACGCGACTGCACTCGAGCAAGGCCTACTTAGCTCCATAACCTAAGACTGTTTTTCTGAATAATAAAAGATACAACCTGTGATTAATTTATTATAATAAATACAATACACCGTTAATCGCCACATTGATTGATGATTTCTCATAAAAATTAACTTTTTTTTCTATCACCAATTCTAATTGCTTTTTTTGGTGAATCGCTGTAAGCTCCAAGCGACATTGTCAGCAAGCTCTGAAAAAAAATATTATTGCTTTGAATCCAATAAATTAGTGTGTAATGCTGAGCGCATTGGAAAGCGCGACAAACCTGATGCCAGGGTGTTTTGTAGCGCGACAAGTAGGAAATCCAATGGGAATATTGTTTTTTCTCGTTTCAAAACAGTGATTTCGGGTTTTAACCACAATAATTCGAAGATCCGTCCAAATTTGTGATAATAAACTAAATAATATCAGAATCGACAAGAAAATTTTCATAAATTCTTGGTTCCCGCAAAAAAAAACAAGGAATTTTGTTGGTTCAAATTTCGGCATTCTTGCAATCCGAGCATGATCTGATAAATTTTTGACGGTTCCCGAAAGAAAGGAGACGATTCAAAGCATTATCAGATGTAAAGAAGTGATGATTTGTAGGGAATTTTAAAGCGACATGTCGCGCCAGCATGACATCCCAATGCGATGCAACGCTTTCTTATTGGAACGCGTTGCGTTGCTAGTTGCTTCAGCATGACATCAGCCACAGTCAGAATGTGATCCCTTACCAAGCCCTGGTCACGCATTCCCCTATGCGTGATTGTCGAATGAAATTTCGTGTCATGGTACACGAGAACGATGATTTGATGGTCAAACGACCAAAATTCCCGACAGTTTATGACGTCGCCTGTCCCTTTCACGCAGCAGAAAGTATAGGCTCAATAAACGAAGGTAATCCTTTCTGTTCACTCTCTCCTGCGTAAAAAATATCCGCTGCTGAACAGGGCCGGGCGTGTTTGGATGTGTTGGTCGAACAATGTGGAATGATTGATTTGCAACGCATAGAATGATAGTCAAATGACTAACCACTACACTCCCGTTGGACGCATAATTGTCACATGTGACATTTCGACGTTTTTGACTTTTTGATGCCAATCGTGATAATTTGATATGTTTTAATGAAATTCTTTGTCGAAACATAAAGTTTGTTCTAGAAATTTCGAGAAAAATTCAAAGTCAATTTGTCACACTGGGACAAATGGACGCATAACTGTCACACTGAGACGATTGGACGCATATTTGTCACACTCTATAAATGAATGTATTATAACTTCGGAACGTCTAAAAAGATTTTCCCCAAACTTGGCATAGGGGAGATGAGGGCATAATGAGCACCCGAGGCATAATGAGAACTACGCTTTTCTACGAAAGTGCGTATTTTCTTAAATAAATTTTCATGAGGATTTGTTTCGTACTTCCTATAGTATTAATTTTTCACAAAAAAAGGAATCTCCTTATCATCTTTACAGAGATATTTAAAAAAAAACTAGCTTGGTTCTCAAGTTACGAAAATATTATAATTTTTGAGCACCACGAAATAAGCTCTTATGATCTTAAAATAACCTGGATCTATAATGTACGCACTGCAACATGATGTACACATTGTTTCTCAATTTTTACCATCATAAAATTTTTGATTTTTCACTTTTATCAATTTTAAAACACGTTTTTACTTAAATTTGTTGACTAGGGGCATATAGAGCACCATATTATCGAGGCATAATGAGCATTTTCTGCCGTAGAATCTAGCAGCGAATTAAAATTGATTTATAGCGCCACACCTTGACTAATTTTCATCCGACAATTTAGCCTATTGGTAAGGTGTCGGAGAGGTAATCAAAAGACTAGAGTTAGATTTCTGTTCGAGGTGATTTTTTTCCATTCACAATTCATGATCGATTTTTTTATTGTTACATTATACGGCTAGTAGCATCATCCTCCGAACAAAGCACTTAATGTAAGAGCGTGCGTGAATTGTTTGTATTCTACAAACAGACCTAGATTATTTTGTTATTGCTTTGTTTGATGAATCTACGACTCACCTGACTTCATCGAATTGAATTCGCTGCTAGATTCCCCGGCAAAAACGCACATCTTACTCTGATTAATGGTGCCCATACTGCCTCAGGGGGGGGTTCTCATTATGCCTCCACAGTGGCTGGTTTTCAGCTTTTGGCAAAATTTTTTAAAATGCATTTTTTAACGTTTTCATCTAGTTTTTCACGTTCCAGCCCGTTAGGGAATAGGCTTTTCAAGTGTCTGAACACGAAACAATAATGTAACCTCCATATTATAGCTATTTTCTATGGTTAAATAACCGTTTTCCTTAAGGTGGCCATTATGCCCCCATCTCCCCTACGTGTCCTTGATAGTCGCGAGGGGATCATGGAAATATAAAGAGGGGGAAGGGTCACTGTTTTCGCGACATCCCAGTATGTGCAAGAAAAACTCTGCAAACTGCTTCGGGTTCGTTGCTGGCGCTTGGAAGAGTGCATGTAAACGAAACCCACTTCACAACATTAGTCAAATATTACTCTTCCGGCGCCGTAGAACTGTAATCCAAAATTGTCCAGGATGGCCATAAGTGATTTTCGGTGGTTTTAGCAGACCATTTCTTCTTTGGTTTTGCTTTGACTTTTTATTTGGAAACATCTCGCAAAATACCGGAGATGTATGTTTTTTAATGTTTACGAAGTATGCCGCCAGAGTTACTTCATCCGGAACTTGTTCCAGGACCGTATTCACTTCAAACGGATTGATTGTTCTCTTCTGGTATCGTTACTCTCGCGGTTGCGACATTTTCAGCGCGGCAGCTTACAGTTTGTTGAAGAAATGTTGCTTCCTGTATAGTGAGTGAGCTGCCGCAAATGGCTCCCCGTGCCGTTTTATTGATCGAACGCGTTAAAAACTTCATGTTTGTCACCAAATAATGTACGCTTTCGAATAATCCGATTCAGACCTGATTTTTTTCAATTTAAGCTTCCATTTACGAATAAAACACAAGAGCCACGCACGAAATTCCAAACCAAACAACTACTGAGAAAATGTTCGTGGTGTGACAAATATGCGTCCATTTTTCGACTATTCATAGAATTTCGCGGCATAAATGTCACACAAGGGTTTTCATTGAAAAAAACAGTTCATTTTCGAAAAATTTGATCGAGGCTCATATGGTAATAGTATACTTTAGAGATCTACGGCATTGAAGTCAACCAAAGTTGCGAAACTATGCGATAACAGCAAAATGTTTTAGTGAAACTTTAATTGCGTTTTTCTCGCTTTGCCTTTTTGTGACAATTATGCTTCCAACGGCAGTACAAATATCCGAAATATCATTTGACATTTTTTGCTCTCCGATCAAACGATAGCGCATTCCATGATAATCAAGAGAGATGTGTTGTGACCGTCTCCGAAAAATTTCAAACGATGGTGACCGCTTACAAGACTCAGGGTGTCGACTACCTGGAAAAACCTGGAAAATCATGGAATTCAATTTGCATCAGGGAACATCAGGGAATTTTGCCACCAATCAGGGAAAAAATAATGATCCTGATTTTATTTGACGAAATTGAAACGTCATAGTTTATTATCTGCTTAAAAATTTACTTCAGTGTACGTTGCTCACTATATATACACTCATCCGAAAAGAAAACGTTAAATTCACCTGGATTTTCACGTAGGCGCTCATTACGTGAATTTTTGCTCGACTTACGTGAATCACTTACAAGCTAATACAAACTCGCATGATCCTTACGTGAAATTCACATAACCGTTTGCTGTCACAACCAAGGTCACATTTGATTCACGTGAAAATCCAGTGATCCACCAAGTACAAAAGGGTTTGGTGCATTCTATGTGACGTTCACGTAGCTGTGAATAGCTTATTCACGTAGATCTAAGCGAAAGGATACAGTACTCAATATGGCCTCCATCCAATCGTTTGTGATTGCTGTTACAGGAATTACGTGGTGATGGAGAAGCTGATTTTTCGTAAGTAATTAAAATTTTGTTGTGTGGTTGTTTTAAACATCTTTTCATTTTTAAACAGGATTTGGAATTGAGCAGCTTGGACGCAAAGGCAAGGCTAAGAAGAGACATCAAAAGGAAATCTCCCGGCGATATTGATGTTAATGAAAATAAGTGAAATGTAGTGCTGTGTGATTTTTAAAAAGTTAGTGTGTTATGTTTTTAAATTTATCGAAATAATAAAATGCCTCTGCTAATTCGAAACAAAAATTTTTATACTGAAAAGAAACTCACTACCTTCATATTTCAATAAAATCTACGTGAATCGCATGTAGCTGAACGAATACCTTTCTACATCCGCTGTACGTTATTTTCACATACAACTCATATGAAAATTACGTGAATTCTGCTTGCTGTGCGAGCTCTGTTTGCTACTTGAAATTCACGTAGGTTCCACGTGATTCTCATGGTGGCAAAAATCCATGTACATTTTCACGTAGCGTTCATGTGAAAAGTTTTTTCGGTGTATAGATAAACAGTATTCTAAAAATAACGTGTTTCCGTTAAAGTTTTGCGCTCACCGTTGGTTAGAGAACGTGAGCGTTGCTCAGCGAGCAATATAGTAATCACTCCACACAGAAAAAGTTTGTTGAAGGTGTTCAAAATGACAAGATAGAGTCGACATCCGATTCATATCGAGACGTTGTTGCATGCCTCAAGGATCCGCTTCTTCGGGTCAAATTGGCTTTCTGTACAATTCGTGGAGTCAAATGGTTCGAGGGATAATGGAAAGATTTATGAAGGTTGAGTAGCTGAAGAATATTAACCAGGTTCGTTTAACATATATTTTTATTTTTTCTGTAATACCGTATTCCGAGGTGAGATTTTTCTACATGTTTGACATTAAAACAAGTTTGGCCTTACCTAAACATTCAAATGGAATAGAAGCAGCATTCTAAGCATATTTTGAAAAATGTTGACCAATCTTACCTCAGTTTCCAGCGATGATGGAACAACTCAAACTTAAACTTTTTTTGTTTAATTTAAGTTTCAGTGGATGAAGTGAATGAAATAAAAAATGATCTACCATCGAAAGACATTGTTCTCGGATATGACACTAAGAATGCTATGAAAAAATGTCCTAAGCTCAGCGAAAAGCAAGTTCTGCAATTTCGTATCGAATGCAAAGGAATGCTGAAGGCAATTGTACTTGAGTTAATGAAGCGATCGCCATTAACTAATCCAGTTATCAGTTATCAGCAGCGATACCAAATTGGCCAAAAACCGATTTGAGAAGACTTTGACTATATTGATAGATACTGGACGCGTTAGTGGATCCTCGGCAGATTTAGCAGTACGGCAGTATTGCCAGAGGCGATAATTTTGATAATTATGACCGTAGCAAAAAAAAGCTGGATCATTTTTGGAGTGGAGTGCTAGCAAATGCCAAGTGTCCAGAATTCTTCAACATCGTCAAAATGATCTGCTGTCTTTCACATGGCAACGCGAATGTGGAACCTGGTTATTCAGTGAATTCCGAATGTCTCTTCGAAAATATGCGTGAAGAATCAGTGGTAGCTAAACGACAAATCTATGATGCTGTTTTTTTATGCTGGAGGAATAAAATCAGTCCAAATTTCCAACAAACTTATTCAGAGATTTCGAAATTCACATGCTCTATATTTGGAAGACAAAGATCGCCGCAAAAAGGAAGCTCTTGAATCAGATCAAACAAAGCTGATGAAGCGCCATCGAGAAGCGGAAGAAAAATCGCTTGAGGTGAAACGGAGGAAAATTTTGGGAGACGCACAGAAGAAGGCTGATATCTTGCAGGAGAAAATTGTTATGTTGAAATCATAAGAATTTCTTCAAGTGGATCCGAACTGGTTGACTTATCTTAAAATGTTTAGTATCACAAATAATACTTCCATTAAAACTAGCGTAATAAATTAGTATTCTCGTTTCAAAGCTTTCTGTGCGTTTATTTCCGGGGGAACTATATTTTTTATACTGGGCAGGTAAAAGGTTACACACAAAATTTCTTAGGCCGGAATTTAGCAAAATTTTGCTCAAATTTGACCAGCTAGAAATTCAGCAATCAATTTAGCAATTTTTTTCTACTTAAAAATTAGCAAACAAGGAAAAATTTAGCCGCCGAAATATTTCGCTAAAATTTTAGCAAAAACCGGAGAAAAAGACTGGGAAAAATGTCAATTTACAAAATTTATTATTTTTTCTCAGGAAACGCAAGGAGGTTATGAGAGGGTGGTATAAAATACACGAATTATATTTCACCTTACAAATTTTATTGCACTTTTATTTGGACTTTCACTTCATTTCAAAACACTTATACCGTATTTGTTTATGCCGAGTGTTGCACTAGTGTTGCACTGGTGCACCACTAGGTGCTGTCAAACTGTTTGTTTATTCGGACGGTGTTGCACTGGTTTTGACCTGTCGGAGTTCTGCTTACGGACGGTGGCCCACCGATAATTTTGCCAGTGTTGCGAGAGAGCGTGTGAGTGAGTGAAATAGCAATACACTGGCGACGATTTGTGTTTGTTTTTATCGGGTACGGTGGAACACTCCACGAGTGGAGAAAACAAATACAGTATTATTCTTACTTTGAATATGACAATTTTCTTCCGGCGCCTGAACTGGGATGTTCCGGATGACGGTAAATAGAATTAGTACTGCTGGTTTTCGGATGTTTCCTTTGTCGGCCAACAGAAACCATTGAAAGTTTTTATTCTGCCTAGACTTCGCATCTTCCCCGTCCATTCTCTGACATTGATGACTTTCCTCCACTTGCAGCGGAAACCTGATAAAAAGAAGAATTTAACACATCAAAATCAGAAAATGTGTCTGCTTCCACATTTGTTCTTACCTGTATGCTCCCAGTTGCAATTCTGCCAACATTTCGTCGTCCACTTGGTCCACAAAGACACGGCTGACATCAAATTTCATTCACATTGTTTTTCTTTTTTGCGGCGGCAAATTCGGCTACCGCCAAAAAAATTTGGCGGCCAACAAGCTTCGTTTTTACTAAAATTAAGCAAAATACGCTTTCTGCTATCGTGTCAGTAAAACGAGCCTAATTGCTAATCGAAAGTAACCGACTATTTTTGCTAAGTTCCGGCCCAGAAATTTTGTGTGTACCATCAAGTAGCCAAAGTCATGCGATATTGATATATTCGGAGGTGTCACTGTCATGCAACACATGTATCGTATCACCGTCACATATGATAGGATATCGCGACATTTTGAAATGAGTGACATCTGAGCCAACGTGATGGTTATAATATTATGCTCTCTTTAATCCTTTAATGTACAAAATGCTAATTTCAGAAAATAAGTGTAAATTTTTGCTCTGAATGGAAAGACGGCTAGCAAATTCTCTCGTTAACACATGGTTGGCTTCACTTGCTGCAAATTTTTCGGAGGGGAACTATCAAAAGGATGGAACTTTAACAAAAATGTACTAAGTAAGAGTTTCGGACGTGTTAATAAAACAATGACGCAAACATTTTGAATAATATATTATGGGTAAAATTTTAGAGGTCAGAAATAATAGGAATTTGGAACTTTTTTACTGGAATTGTTTGCCGACGAACTATGATGTGACCTGGAGCTGGTCAATAAACATGAATGTAGACCAGCTGCCTCATCATCACGGTAGTTATTGCCCCTCTAAATTTTAAACATAGGAGAAAAGAATAAAAATGATAATCACAACACAAGTTTCACATTTGAATTTTATTGATACAAACCTTCAAGCATATGGATACAAAATTTTACTCGGAGTTTTTAGGCACGCTCCCTTAACTGTGTTCAGTGCAAATTTCAGGCAATTGAGGTCCAGACGCTCCCGGAGAAAGCATTTTAATTTTGAGAAACCGAGCGAAAATGACACACAAAACACAAAATTACAAACAACGAAAAAAATCTGTAAAATCGCATCACATGTGATGTAAATAAAAAGAAGCATCATATATGACGGAGTTTTCAGTGCTAGTTGGAAATTACACGCCAGTGAAATGTTGCAACGTGTAAAATAAAAAATGATGTAAAATATGGCAACATGTAAAATAAAAATGATGTAAATTATAAAACCACTGAATATTGGAGGAAAAACTTTCCAATTGGAATCTGTTTTGTTTTATTTATTGGTATTTATGATTCAATAATGGAATTATCTCATGTCATAATAAAAATAAAACCTTTTTGTTATTAATTTAGCTTATTTCATTTGGTGACAATGATTTTTTTAGTCTCACAATTTTTTATATTAGGAGTCACATTCACACTTATATTTTTTCTCGAAGACCGGATCCAAAGTTGAATAACTTGGAGCTGCTTCCAACACCGCTTCCTGCTTCACGAAGATCTCTGGGAACTTTAATCGCGGGAAAACTGCTTAAAAAATACTTTTTGGTGCACGACTTTGACTTGACACTTTGTTTAAATTTGTCTGATCCTATTAAATTGAAATTCAATGTCCTCATCACATTCCATGTCGTGTAATTTTAATAAATTTCTATTTCCATTACATCACATATGATGTAACGAAAACGAAGCATCACATATGATGGGATTTTCAGTGCGAGTTGAATATTCCACGTCTGTAAACTTCAAAAGACGTGTAAAATTTAAAGACATGTAAAATATTAAAGACGTGTAATATTTAATTCGCACTGAAAATTCCGTCGTATGTGATGCTTCTTTCTATTTACATCATATGTGATGTAAATTTACATCAAATAATCGCGTTCCGTGTCAAGTAATATTTGTGTCATATGAATTCAGTGCTGTTAAGGATTCAACTTTTTTTAATTTGTAAATTTACATCAATAAATCGAGTTCCACGTCATGTAATGATACAGGTTTTCAATTTCAGTGTTGTTAAGGATTCAGATTTTTTTTCTGTGTAGCAAACGCGCAAATCAAATAATATGTATCGCGGACGAATGTCATGCAACAAAAATTTCTGTCAGCAACAGTATGACAGAAAAAATGAATGCTATGACCGTTTCGTTGGTGACAGGAGTGTAATAGAGATGAAATTGACATAGGCTACCATGTTAAAGTCAGACGATAGTGATCGATATTTATCAGCACTGTTTATAACTTTAAGTTACTTCCTCAGGTTGTTTTTCAAACCTGGAATTTTCTAGAAAAACGACTGGAAAATCAGGGAAAATCAGGGAATTTCATTACCAGATATGAGTCGACACCCTGAAGACTGTTTGCAAGTCAAGTCAAGTTCATTGTTTATAGTGTGTACTTACTGTGCTCTGTTTTTACTGTTTTTTTATCGTGAACTCTTTGGTTTTATCCGTTCCGTCCGTGTCCTGTGCAACATTCTCGTGATGGTAGTGCCGCGTATAGTGGAATATTTACCGATCTGCCCTCTCCGTGCCGTGAATCCCTCGCCGAAAGTTCGGTTTCTACACGGCAAAAATAATAAACTCAACCGTCACTTTTTTGTACGCATCTTTTTCTTCTTTTCTTTTTATGGCGAGTTCGTGTGTTTATGTTGGGCCTTTTCGCCTCTTTTATGTTACTATCCCGAAAGTTGTCAAATTTTTCAGACTTGAATTGGCAGTTGCATATTTATTTAAATTTTAGATATTTAGTGGTATGAATAAGGTTCAGCAATTGCTTCGGTAGCTTTTACTTAGCTCGAAATCAATCAAAGCAAAAGTCCAAAGCATTTGCTTAGTTTGGTATGAATAAACATTTGCTTAGCGGATGTGTACTAAAATCTTAGAACATAGCTTTTGCTTCGAAAAATAGAGCTATCCAACCAGCAGAATCTGAAGTTTTCCAAAGTAAAATGAAAGAAGACGATCAGAATTGAAAAGTACGGCTAAAGGAGCCTTGAAGTCGACGAATCGGGTGGTGGGTGTAAGAACGACCGGATTTTTTTGGTTAATTTGTGCTCGTAAGTTGATGTTTAAAGAAAAATATTTAAATATTGTCAAACAAAAAATGGCCTAACTTTAATATTTATCATAAGTTCTCCCCCACCCCCATCCCATTGTATAAAAAATAGGCAATAGGCGCGCATTTTAATTTAGATATTTTTTCTTAAATCTTAGAGTTATATAAAAATGAGAGATCTGTATAATTTTTTAAATTATTACAATTTATTGCTTACTTTGAGCCAATTGGGACTTCGTCCACTATAGCCGGATTTTTTTTTTAATTTGACATATTTACTAATTGATTTGTTTAATTTCATCTTAGACGAATGATTTTATACAACGACAAGAATATGAAAAAAGTTGGGTTATCACTTCGACTTTTCTTTATCCATGTTGAAAATGCCTTTTTGAATTGTTTTGAAGTGAAAAATTGCTAATTTGATTAATTCATAACGTTATTGAAGATTTTTTTTATTGGAAAAGTCTGCTACCGAGCATGCTTAGAAAATAGAGCAATTGCTTGGAGATTTGCCGAGCAATTGCTTTAGATTCGAGCTTTATTCATACCAAACTAGCTTGTTCTAAAAGTAAAAGCTCCTGACTGAGAAAACAGCTGTCAAAAAAACTTTATTCATAACAACCGAAGCAATTGCTTTAAGCGACTGCTCGACTGCTCGATTTAGTTTAGCAAAAGCAATTACTAGGTTTTTTTCATACCACCCATTGGATCCATATCAGATAGAGTGACTCAGAGCGAAATGTTGTTGAGCATAACAAATCTGGCTACTTCATTGTAAGTTTTCTTGTTAGCGTTGGTTAGAAGGGTAATTAGGTCGTCGTTTAGAATGAGACTGGGAAAGTTGTTTCTAGAAAGTGTATATTTGTAACACCTGAATAATATATGTTCAGTGTTTCTGTCGTGTTGCAAATTTCGCATTTGTCGGTGTCTGTTAATTTCCATAGGAAAAGCCTTTGTTTGTCTAGTGTGTGGAAAGTTCTAAGTCTTCCAATTATTGTTATTTGTTGTGTTCCCAGATCAATATTTGAAAACCAGGGTTTAAGTGTTGGAATTTGTAGTATCTTAAAATGTTGTTTGCCTTTGTTTAATGATAAATATGAGTATTCTTCTTGCCATTCTTGTAAGGTTTCGTATTTTGCTAAATTTAGCGCGTCTTTAATGGGAATTTTTGTATTTATCATTTGCTGCGAAATACATCCTTGTTTTGAAAGGTGATCCGCGATTTCATTTCCGTTAATGTTCGAGTGTCCAGGGACCCACTGAAGTTTTATAACTTTATCGGAGTTAGATAATTTATTTAGCATCTCGTCAATGATAAAATTATCTTTGATTTTTGACTTTTTTAGTGATTGTAGTCCTGATTTCGAATCCGTACATATTAAGAAATTATTACCTGATTTGTTCATTATCATATCTATAGCTATATTACCGTGACCGGCCCTAATTCTGCGCACTCCCAAACTCTGCGCATTTTTCATATTCAAACAGAAATATTTCAAGATGTGATGAACAAAATATCCATGAAACAAGCTGAAACTCTTCAGTTACTGCTTATCTTCAAAATGCTTCCAAATATTTTGAAATCTGATGAATTGTTCGCGAGAAATGGAAAAAATCAAAATAAATGTAGGAAGCAAACGTTGAAAAATGGCCGCCGTTAGCAGCCCAGCTTAAGTGTTAGGAAAACAAAAAGATCAAATGAAACAGTGTTATACAGAATTTTCTCATTGGAAATGCCTCTACGGGGAAGATAAAATCATTCTGAACATGACTACTAAAAAATTCGAGAAAAAAAAATGGTTTTTCGAATCAAAACAATGATTTTGCAGAATTTGACACCATTTGTTTTACTTATGTTTCTAATACGCAGAATGAAAAGCACCGGAGTGAACTGATGTTAAAGCTGCAAGGAATTGGATGCAGGGAGTTAGGGGACTTTCAATTACAGTTCTCTAATAAGTTTTATGAAGATTGTGTATTCGTAAAGTTGTTGGGAGTTTCTTAGGAATCCCTTCGAAACTATATCTTTTGTTGACAAAAAAAAGAAAATCTTGATTTGCGTTCTGTTGGACAGGGAGCACTTTCGGAGTGGAAAGGAGAGAAACGACTTGTTTGAAGGTCAATACTGGAATGACTTTATTTTTAACTTTAACTTCTATTTATACTAATTGGTTCCCTAGAGATTCATAGGGAACCATAGTTACAATAATTTGTTAATAATGACACCAACATGCGTGTGTTGTTATTCATCTCATCGATTACTTCGATGAGACGAATCTCAACACTCCTCCTCAACACACGCTGTTCTCAGTTATCCAACTGCAAGCTATTCGGTGGCTCCTCCTGAAGTGGCTACTCCTCCTGGACACACACCGAACCTTATCGCCTTCAGCACGACGAGGTTTCGCTTGACAACCTTCCACCGGTTTCGCCCGACGACCATTTCCTGGCTCACTCGACGACAACCTGCCTTCGGTTCGCTCGACGACAACCTCCCGTCAGCTTGACGCTCCTTGCAGTTCGTAGCCTCAAGGCTTTTCGCCTTCCCAGCGGCTCGCAACCCTCTTCGGATTCCCGGCTCGATAACCTTCCATCGGATTTCAGTATCGACACCTCCGGACAGAATTCCGGTTCGACTGTCTTTCAATTTGATACCAGGCTAAACCACCTTCCAATTTGATCCCTGGCTCGACACCTCCGACCGGCTCCAGGTTCGACGCCTCCACATGGATTCCCTGCTCGAAGCCACCACATGGATTCCCGGCTTGGTTTTCCGTTTCGACGCCACCGAAAGGATTCCCAGGTCGATCACCTCCGAACGGATTCCAGGCACGACCACCTTCCATCGGATTCCAGGCATATCACCTCCAAATGGATTCCCAGGTCGCCCTCCTGCCGCTGCCTGCCTGCCACTCCTCGACACTCCTCCTGAGGCCTGACGCCTCCCAGTGGCACCAGCCCAACGACCATCACTTTGTTTTTCGGTCCGACACCCTTCCATGGCACCGGCTTGACGACCTTCCGTAGTTCCCGGCTCGTAAGTCCACCAGAGGTTCCTGGTGCGACGACCACCACCTGGCCTATAACTCGACGACCTTTCACGGCACCGGCCCGCCAACCTTCCATGGCTTCCGGCACGACGAACCGCCAGTGATTCTGGTCCGCTCTCAATGGCTCCGAACCAACGACCCTCCAAAGCACCTGCCCGACGACCTCCCTCCCGAGTCTCCTGGCTTGCCGACCTCCAGCTGGCTTCCCGGTCCGACGACCTACCAGGCTCCTGGTCCGACAACCTCACACGGTTCTGGCTCGACGACGTTCCTTTGGATTCCCGGCGCTGGCTCGTCCTCCCATTGGCTTCTTGCTGGCTGGATACCGATTCCACTGTTGATTCCACTCCTCCTTTCCACTAGTGCTGAGCCCATAACCTGTTGGACAGGGAGCACTTTCGGAGTGGAAAGGAGAGAACAAACTTGTTTGAAGGTCAATACTGGAATGACTTTATTTTTAACTTTAACTTCTATTTATACTAATTGGTTCCCTAGAGATTCATAGGGAACCATAGTTACAATAATTTGTTAATAATAACACCAACATGCGTGTGTTGTTATTCATCTCATCGATTACTTCGATGAGACGAATCTCAACACTCCACGATTGCGGTCGTCGGGCCAGAGCAACTGGTAGGTCGTCGTACCGAAAGCCATGGAGGGTTGGCGGGCCGGTATCATGGAACGTCAAGTCAGGAACCAGGTGGTGGTCGTAGGACCAGGAGCCACTGGAGGACTTGCGAGTGGGATACCACGGAAGGATTGCCGAGCCGGTGCCATGGAAGGTGATCGGACCGTAAAGCCACGTGGAAGTCGTCGGGCTGGAACCACTGTAAGGTGCAGGCCTCAGGAAAGGTGTCGAGATGGAAGAGAAGCTTCGAGCCACATGATGAGCGCTGAGACCAGAGCCATGGAAGGTCGTCGGGCCAGAGCCATTGGGAGGTCGTCGTGCCAGATCCCGGTGGAGGTCGTCGAACTGGAGTCATGGAAGGTCATCGAGTTGCAACACGGGCGACAGCGTGTTCCGGTGCGTGCGTTGAAGAGAAGTAGCCCCATCTTCAGGAGGAGCCGCCGGATGCAGATAAAAGACTGCGAATGTGTATGTTGAGGAGGAGTGTTGAGATTTGTCCAGTCGAAGCAATCGATGGGACAAATAACAACATACACATAATGAATAAACAATTAGATATGTAACCATAGGGATGGTTTTCCTATAAATAGGATGTTAGGATAGTAAATAAAGTATTCCAGTTTCTACCCTCAAGTAGTAAAGTCTCTCCTTTCCACTGCCCAAGTGCTGCAACAACACGTTCTCTATCGTGTTCGCGTGTTAATCGTTCAGTCCCAACTGTACAGACTGTTCCGACGTATAGAAGCAGTTCCGCAAGCCACAAAATCGCCCCAGTCGGGGGAACTACGCGAAGCTTCTCTCGGTTCACCCGCTCACTCGCACTCGTTGATTAACTGATACTGAATGATATTAAACCAAATGAAGCAGCGCGTAGTTCCCCCAGCTGGGGCGATTTTGTGGCCCGCCGGAACTTCTTCTGTATGTCGGAATAGTGTGCACTGCACACCAACGAAACAAGTTAATTTGACCAGATCCGACGAAGAACGTGATCGGTCAACAAATATTGGGTAAGCGAGCTGCAGGAAAAAGCATCTGCAAGTAACATATAGCAAGTGAAGTAAGAAATAGTGAAAGAAAGTGTCACATAAGGTTCAAAGATCCAAGGCTTGAATTGGCCCATTTTCATAACTTGCAATACTTTATTAAGCGTAAAACATGTTTTTAAGACTTTTTAATTGAATTCAATGTTTGTCTTACAAGAACGGAATGGTATATTGGTTTTATTTGGGTGCGCAGAATATGGGACATATGCGCAGAATTAGGAACAAATAGAAAATAGTGCGCAGAATAAGAGCCACTTGCATTTTTTCCAAATGTTGTAAATAATCCACATTTTTGCTCCGAAATTGAGCTCTCATTATTTTTGCCGTTAAATTTGTTAGTTAACCCAACTGTACATGAAATTTTGAGGAAATTCATTGAAAGGTAAATTTTTTATAACTTAAAACATTTGAAAAATCCTTAACTGCGCAGAATAAGGGCCGTTCACGGTAATTGCGATTAATTCTATGTTCATACACTGAACAAAATCCGGCTATAAGGTTTATTGGGAATTTTAGTGTTTTCGCACTAAAGGAAAATCCAATACATTTTACCAGTAGGGGATAGATTGATTTTATAAGAATTTCCAATGATTTCTAACTCGAGCCATAATAATAAAATTTATTATTCAGGGTAGTGAAATGAATCAATGCAATGTTATATGCTCGTATTTTATTTTCTTTAGTTATTGTTTTTTTCAATTTTTCAAGTTGTTTTGTTTATAACAGCTTGTTGGCGAATGTGATAAGATCAGTGGGGCAATATAAGCTTTAAAATTAAATTTAAATTTTCTGTATTTTAAGATGCAATACAAAAACTCCTTGAAAATCGTTCGTACGTAGGGCGTAGTTTGTTTCGGTCTCGGGACTCTTTCTGCCCTAGCTTCATCACAGCTATCTATGTACATTCCCGGGGGAACAAATTCTGAGCCAGCTGTACGGTAGCTTAGGTCCAAAGGAATCCTTTTCAATCTGAAAAAGCAAAGCATTTGTGAGAACTATTTATCTAACTCTAGCCAGAAATTTCTTATTCACCTCCAGTTCCGTTTCAGCTTAAATTTTTCAATCTAGAATTGCTGGAATCGGAAGAGCTTCGATCTCTGCCTCATCTTTTTTCGAGATCGGTCGTTCGTGTGCTTTCTGTTAGGGGATGATCGATGATGTCTGAAATCATTTTTTTTCACAAAAATGCACAAGTTAATTTATTTAAAAAAATTACCTTTAGTAAATTGCAGCACAGATAAAATGGTATGAAGACTTTTTCGGACAGGATAATCCAACTGTCGCCCAAGTGTCCCAACAATAAATGATGAAGGTGGTTTTCCAAATTCTTGCACCTAGTCTCCCAGCGGGGAGCAGTTTTTTAAACAATTCTTGATGTTCCATCTGTCCAACAGAAGACGTATTATATCCTAAACATGAATTTCAAAGAATTTTAATCATTTGAATGAGGTACTAAATATTTAACTTACCGATTGAATAGCACACAAACTGAAAAATAACGACCTTATAGAACACTGAATTGATGAATATCCATCCTGTGAGATGTACTTCAAAATAGTAAAATTTATTAGACATTTTTGTATTTGATACTTATTATAACCCGCTGCTGAGATTCATTGGAATTTATTTTATTTTATACTGTATTTATCAGTAGCTCCTATTACATATTGAACTTTGAGTTATATTGGATTGACCCTTTAAATTTTATTGGCAGATTTTGTTCAGAATTTATAGGAACTTCTTGTATTAGATACTGGTTATAACAAGCTGCTGAGATTCATTGGAATTTCCTATAATTTTTAATGGATATATCAATAGCTCCTATTGCACACTGTACTTAAAGATTTATTAGGTTGACCCTTTAAACTTTATTGCCAGATTTGGTTCAGTGTAATTGAATTTTGTACGCATCTCGGACAAAAAGTGCAGGGACTCAATGTTAAGTTTAATGCATCAAACTCAACTTCAAGTTTCGGGTGTTTAACTCAACGTTAAGTTTAATGCACTTTACTCAACAGAAAGTTTTTCCTTGTTTTCTCGCCGGTGCGTAGAATCGTAAGATCCTAAAAATGAGCGATTTCAATCGAATCAAAAATGAAAAAATGGATGGGAGTTAATTTTAATTTCTTTATTTGTGGGTTCATTATAAATTTATTGCTTCCGGACCACATTATTTACTCTAGCCTGACGTTGCAAGCGGCACTGAGCACTGGCCTATTGGAGACTGTTTGGCTATATCATGACCGGCCGTCGAAATTCGAATTCTCCCACAACGCTGAACACTTCACCCAGGATGAAAAGCGCGTCTAGGTGGAGATTTTCCATGGTCGGCGATTCGTATCCGGTCAAGAATCCCTACTTTCGGGATAGCTTCAGAATTTGCTTCCGATCGTTGCGGGTGGAAACTTCGATTACCTAAAAACGGATTATGAAAACATCATTCATTATTTGTTTGGAAGGATTTTTTCAAATTGATCGTAATGATCTTAAGCCAAATTAAAATTAGTCTCAAATACAATTAATTACCTTAATTAATTCAATGAATAAAATTAACTCACCATCATATAATCGTCCATAAATGGTTTCGAGTAAAATTGCGTGGCCCGATCGATCAACATAATCTGCCCGTGCATGGTAAAGTTGGAACAGTTGGGATTCATTTGCAAGCAGCGGAAGGTTCAGCTTGGAGGACACAAAAATAATATTTTCGAGCAACTTCCATATGCTGTTCGTATGAACCATTTTTTCCGAAAATTAGAAGTTCCTGGTAAACAAAGAAAATTGTTACAATTAAATTAGTTTGAATTGTTATTACTTACCTGATCCGGAAGCGGGGTCTTTTTCTTTGATAAGCTATTTCTGGGCGGTGCAGAATTTTTCCGGCCCATTGCAAACCATCGGTGAGGAATCAGACGTACATCATAGATCATAGTCCGATTTCCCCTCTATATGCAGCACATCCTGCGGGGAAGATTAAATTTAATAGTAGTCCCTCAAATCTTTTAATCACCTTTCTACTTACTTGATATGGTTTCCTCCAGAGGTGTTCCAAAACCGTTCGGTCTGGAGAAAGAAATCGTCTTCCGGGGGAGCCGATGAATATCGAGACACGGAAATAACCAAAGTCGACCAGCGCTGACTTACTAGATCTCGTTTAAAGGGCGAAAATTCACGATATGACTTGCCGGATTGTGCTTCCGGATAAAATTATTCGCAAATCTTTACAAAACGCGGCATCAACAACGCTCTTTAAAAACAAAATGGCAATGGCAAGTGCAAAATTACTCACTTGAAAGTTTAATGGGATAAACTTTTGAGTTTCATACAAAACAACAAACGAAAACTATGCAAACAAAAGAAAATGCCAAAAAACTTTCTGTTGCGTAGAAATAACTTACTCGGTAAGTTTTTGAAAGTTTCCGTGTACACTCCGCTATTCTTGTTGTTTATTTTGTTTTGCTTTGCACTGAACAAAATCGGGCTGTTCGATAAGTTACCGTGAATAGAGTTGTTTTTGACATTTCTTACGCACACTTGCTGAGCGTGTACAGATGAGACGGGACAATTAACCTCAAAAACTCACGGTACAAAAAACGGGCAGCCGGCCGACGCACATGGTCGTTTTTGAGGTTGATTGTCCCAAAACTTAAAAGTGTTGGTGAAACAACCAGCATAATATCACGAACACTACCAGCGGCAAATAGGACTATTGGATATCATTTTCGTTTTGTTACGTCCATGTCATCAAACGAAATGGCCTGCACGCTAACTTTTGGCTACCCCTTAAAGGCGTAAAATTGACCCGTTATTGAGAACCTCCACTATCTGTCAAATGAAGGGTCATTTTAACGGATCAATATTACCCCTTATTTCGAAAAGCTCGAGTCCGCTTCAAAGGGGTAGTTCTAGATGTAACATTGAAAGCGTTATTATTTATTCGGTGAATTGTGATTGATGCGAAAGATTGTAAGTATTTTATGATATATTTATTTTGTTCCTTTTGCTCGATTTCAATTATTCATGTTATTTTTTCAGAACTGCACAGTTCCGGATGAGGGCGGTGAAAAATTTTAAGCCGATGGACGAAACCGGAACCGCAGTGGATTAACACAATGGTAAAAAAAAAATGGTGGATAAATTTTGCTATTGTCATATTTCAATAAACCAAATCAAAAATGATATTTTGTTGTCGTTAATTTCCCAGCAAACATATTTCCCATAAGCAGCTCCTGAAATTTCCACCATATGAAAGCGTCTCAAATAAGGGGTAATTTTCATCCGGTATGAGCGTTTGGAATAAAAGGTAATTTTGACCCGCTACAAGCGTTATGAAGCTGAGTACCCCTTAAGGGGTACAGCGACTGTATCCTTAAAAAGGAGTTCTCCCAGTCTTATTGAATAACGGGTCAAAAGTATTCGTTAAGGGGTAGCCAAAAGTTAGCGTGTGTGATAAGTGCGCTAAGCCAACAAGCAACACGGATAGCATCATTTGCCAAGGCCTATGCAGTTAAGCTTTCCACTTGAAATGCGCTGGGTTGCTTTCATCGCACCTAAAATCTAAGGCCGACAACAGAAATTTGCTTTAGGTCTGCGACGAGTGTTGCGAACTACTGAAGCACTCTTCCTTTCGTCGCTCTTTGGCTTGCTACGAGTTACTGATTGCAGACCTTCGAAAAAGTCAAGCTTCCTTGGTATCGGAGCTGAAATTGGAATTAGCCGCGACGAATTCAAAGCTGGATAAATGTTTGAAAGCGCAGACCAACAACAACCCTGCCCCCCGTATCTCTTCCCCTTGGCCCAGCGTTCCAACTCCAACGAATAAGAGACGACAAGTCGAGAATCTGACTCTGGCACCTTGTGTGGGTACAAAAAGGTCACCGTGAAAACTATTGCAACGGTGGCTCCTCCCGAAAAAAAATTCTGGGTTTATCTGGCGAGACTACAAAACAATGTCACAGCTAAAGACATCGAAGAGCTTGCTATGGAATGTCTTCAATGCGAATCTGCCGAGGTTCATCTCCTGGTTCGCAAGGATGTTAACGTCTCGACGCTTAGGTCCATTTCATTCAAAGTTGGTGTGGATCCTAAGGTCAAGGACGCTGCACTTTCCCCGAGGACTTGGCCAGCAGGGGTTCTATTCCGGGAATTCGAGGATATGGGAACAAAAAACTCGATAACGCTAGCTGTCACGCTGCCACTCAGATCGTCGATAAAGAACAGCACTAATATTTTCCTGTTCCGTTGATAAGTTGACAATACCAATAATGCTATTTAAGCTTACAGTTCATTGTTTGATGAGTTTAAGAGACACCTTTTCTAGATTCTGTTTTAATGGTATCCTAGTTGAGGTATCGAATAACCGTGTAGTCGCGTAGAATCAATCACTTGAATACATCTTTTACTTAGCGAATCTATGATTATTTTTAAATCAAGCTGGCAAGAATCCAAATTTATGGAAACGAGTAAGGTTAGGTGACAGGAAGGGAAAATTCAACTACGGTAAGATAGTGAACCCTTCTGACAACGATAACAAGGCGTTAGCATATGATACCATATTATTTGATACCATACTGCTATTGCTCGGTTCTATTTCCTTTCCGGGTTAGCCAGGCGCTCATAAATCCATAAACAAAAAAAATATTCAAGAACTTTTGAAATCATTTAGGGTCTCCGAAGAAATTTTTGTTTTTGAAGCTTCTGAAAAAAGTTACAAGCCTTCAAACTTGCAATAGTGTCAAAATGACACTCTAATGCGGATGAAGGTGAATAAACCCTTTTTTCTTTTATGAACAATCTTATTCGTTCAACTTTTTCGACTCGAGTGACATACACACAAAACTTTCAAGGCTCCACTTACCAAAAATACTGTGTTACTTTCGATTAGCAAAAAGAGTTGTTTTACTAACGCGATAGCAAAGTTATTATTTTGCTTGATTTTGGTAAAAAAGCAGCCTACACACAAAATTTCTCGGCCTCAACTTAGCAAAAAGTGACCATTACTTTCCGTTAGCAAAATAATTTTTTTACTGTTGAGTTAGCACTTTCCTAAATTGTCATGACTTTTGTTCAATTTGAGTAAAAACAACTCATTTCCTACTTATTTTAGTATTTAAAGTAGCATAGACTCCAACTTTAACGGCGCGTTCGTAAATTGATTTTTTTGGGTGATGCATCAGTCGATTGATTTATTTGGTAGATGTCAAATCACTTTCCATATGCTTTTGCATACGTTTGTTAGGAATTTACGAACGCCAGCATCGATAAAAAAAATCACTTCGATAGAAAAAATCAATTTACGAACACGCCGTAAGTCTATACACGAACCGCGGTGAACGTTTTGTTTTGGCAGCCATTCAATTTTGTTTTCTTTTCGGGGCGATTTGTGAATGTTTCGATTACATTTGAAATTTCTATCGAGTTAACTTTAGTTTCAGGCTTTCAGGTGTTTGCTTTCCGTTTTCGGAGAATCCCCTGTGATTAACATGATACTCCAGAACCCAAGTGCCGGTCTACGTCAATAAAGTGACCGAATCGGAATCGTCCGGCCCGGATGCATGTAAGTTGCTTCGGCAAATAATATCGCTTCGGTTGTGTTCATCTAGGCATCGAATTATACCCGCTGAGAGGTTTACCCTTCAAACGATTTTCGATGGTACTGGAGAAAGGAACTATCAAAACGTTTAATCCGATTCCCCTACTCTTTAGCAGATTGGTAAGTGAGTTTCAAGATGGAATTTGAGCTTGAAAGAAAAATAATTTGGCTATGTTTTTCAGGCTTCGTCATTTCCGGGGTCATTAAAAAAAAAGAGGACGAAAAAAATGGCAAAGGTCCTATCCAAATGGCTTGCCAACAACAAGACCCGCAGCATCTGTCGGATCTCTGTAGAGGCAAGAGGTTACTGCTTGCTACTCGGGAACAAATATCCAGTTGTCTGGGGGGAAATTTTTTGCCCAATAACCCGTATCCGGAAAACCACTGGCATCATCCGGAGCTGTCGTCTCTGACTAACACTCACCGTCTGGAAAACTTCGGATCGCCAGGAAAAAAGTGAAAATTAAATGATTTTTTTGAGGTAAGTCATCGAAACTTAGTTGATTAGAAATTGAAACCTAAGGAACGTGAAATCATCTAGTACAACACCAAACAAGAAATTCCGGAAACAAAAAATGAAGCTATACTTCAAAAATTTTACATTCAGGCATAACAATAACACAAAGGTTTCTAAACTATTTTCTTTTCAATTAGTCATCATTTTCCTTTTAGAATCATATGCCAGAACATAATATAGATTAATTATTCATTATTAAAATATGTTTGATAAGTTGATTGAAATTTAAGAATTATTATCTGATCTGATTTTTTATTTGATCTAAATTTGATATAAAATTAATATTGTTGTGCTAGATAAATGTTATCAATTGTTATTCAGTTTAGTTTCAAACACTCTCATGAATTGATGTTTCCAGTTTTTCTAAATATTATTTGGTATTTTTGTATGCTGTTCAAACTTTAAAAGTTTTGAGTTTTGATAATTTTCTCTTTATTTAAAGGTACACATAACCTGTTACGACCGGACAAGGCACCAAAGATGAGCTGGTAGAAGACTGTCAGTCCTGGCCAATTCTACACAACCGATAGCCCGTTTTTTCATCTTTGTTACAAATAATGCCGTACTGCTAATGTAAGTTTTTTTTTTGTCAACAAAAAAGTTTATTATAATAATTTTGTATTTGTGTCTTCCACAGATTCACATGGGTATTCCAAATTACATTGTTCATCAAAGAATCGTTTGTTGTACCTAACGGATTCAATGTTCCCTATTCTCGGAGATGCAAAACATTTGCACTTTAGCAGTTTCCTGAAAAAAAGACATGACAAGGAGATAGTGTTATTACATAAGAAAATGACATTAAATGTAAAAACAAAATTGGAAAATATACTATCTATTCATTTTGAACAGGTATAAAATCCATATTATTGTGAATCTCAGAATCCTAAATTTAACTAATTTAGCAGTAAAAACGAAAAAAAAAATTGCTGAAAATGCAGCAAAAAAGAATTTTTGTTTGCTGAAAAATTAGTAAAAATTTAGTCCGGACACTTTTGGGTATTTTGCTAAAATTTTAGTAAAAAAAAATTGCTAAATTGATTGCTAAGTTTTTAGCTGGTCAAATTTGAGCAAAATTTTGCTAATTTTCGGCCTCGGAAATTTTGTGTGTACACACAAAACTTTCGAGGCCGGAAATTAGCAAAATTTTGCTCAAATTTGACCAGCTAAAATCTTAGCAATTTTTTCGAACTAAAATTTTAGCAAACGAGAGAAAAATTTAGCCGCCGCTATTTTTGCTCACTTTTTTAGCAAAAACCGGAGAAAAAGATCGCCCGGACCTGAAATTTTAAAATTTATGGTTTTTCTGTGGAGATTTAGGGGGAATGTTTGATTCTTAAATACAATACTCAAATTTCATTCACTTTTAATTTATTTTTCACATTTTTCTTAAAAATTTTGACACTTTGTAGAACAGAAGTTCCGATCCTGGGGACGCACCTTCCGGCGAGCGGATTGCAATGCCATTCTTACCAACGAATGCACTAAGTTGTGTGTCGGATGGAGCTCGTTGAATTTTCAGTCTCGGCCCTTTCCATTTCCAAACTGTTGAGGATTTCTTTTTGAAGTTGTAACCTGGTAGAAAAATAATAAACAATTAAAAAGTTGGAAAATCTTTATAATTTATAATTGACCCTACCTGTACGCTTCCGGCGTCGATTAGGCTAGTATATTGTAGTTGACTTAGCCACCTTTAGGAGCGCCAGAATCAATCTTTCGGAACCGCGCTCAATCGTGTCAGTTTGTTTTTTTCCTCCCAACACGCGGCGGCTGCTGTCTGTACACAAAGCGGCTAAAAAACTTTTGTTTTACTAAAATCGAGCAAGATAAACTTTAAAATTACTAAAATCAAGTAAATTTAGCTTTTTGCTAACTCGACGGTAAAAAAATATATTTGCTAACGGAAAGTAACAGCGAAATTTTGCTAAGTGGAGCCCCGAAAGTTTTGTGTGTAGCTAGCCGCTTCGTTCAGACAGCAGCCGCCGGTTTCGAGAAAAAAATAGTTCGACGCGAATCAGTGCGGTTGAGAAAATTAGATGCTGGCAGAACCTGCGGAGACTAGGCTGACAACGACGGAATGGAAGCCAGGTCAACTTGCTGCATGTGATGGAGATGGTGAATAAATTCACACCGGGAACGGACAGGTAATAGCAGATTTGGCCAATGGAAATCCGGTTTTAAATTTCAAAAATTCTTTGTTTTTTTCTACAGGTTGCGGCTGCCGGCGACAACAGGCATCATTGCCATCAGGATGATCGACAAAAAGGAAACTGATCTGGCCGCATCGGTTTTCCGCTTGGCGGATGGTCAGTTACCGCGGACAAGTGCGGTTTTGTTTTTCAAGTGCAGGAAGTGTTAATTGAAATTTGAAAAAAAGTGTCAAATAAATTATGTGAAAAAAATTTTGTATTCTATTGTATAAGCAGATATTGCCCCCAAATTTCCTGGAAAAAGAATAAATCTAGAGTTTGTTTTGATTAGGTCGTATGAACCAATATAAACAAAACTGAGTTATTGGCTGCAAACGATTGAGAATCATGCGTTCTGTGTTTGATAAAAATTTGGCTGTGTTTGATCAATGAATAACTTTTACGAAATGATTTGAATTTAAGACGTATCCGTACTTTTTTATTTTCGAGTGCATATTGGTTTTTGCGACTTTTTGCATCACCGCTTTTAGCCGTGCATGCAAAAAGGACGCTTCGTCGAGTTGGTTTTTGCGTCGTTTGTGCACCGTCACGAAAATTGCTTTGGCAATTGATAAAACTTTACGGTTTTAAACCAAAAATTTAAAGAAAACTGCCTGCAGGAGTGATTTCAGATGTATCTCATCGGAATGGACGGCTTAATTTATTGTTGGGTATAAAGTATACAAAACTTAACTTTTGAAAGTGCAAAAAGCCATTGTTCTGTTTCCTTTCCAGATACAACCAAAACAATTTGAAGCAATGGATAACTTTCGCTTTCTTCGAACCGTCATCGGCGTTACAGGTAGTGGCCTGAAATTTCCTATAGTGAATCCCCAAACAGATAATCCTAGGAAGCAACAATTCCGGATGCCCTTTGGCAGCAACTTTCGTGCCTTAATTGAGTGGATTACAGTTACTAAGGCTCTTAGAATCAATTTTGCATTACCTAGCAAAGCATTAGGCGAATGGAATCTGTTTCGGGAATGAAAACTGTTGATCGGCAAAATGTCGTTGGCACCAAACAAGAAATGCAATAGTACGTAAGTACAATTTCACATATAAGCACTGTACTGACACTCTTTTCCAGTACATCTGAATGTTCTCTTGCAATTTTAACTATAATTTTCAAATTTCGGAACGAATTCTAGCAGAATTCATAAAATGGGAATTAAAAATGCGATTCAAAATTTTAACAGCGATTTTCTCAGAACTAGTCAAGTGGCTCATACGACCTAATCAAAACAAACTCTAGAAATATTGAATTTCAAATCCAATAGGATCTTTTCTACCGGTTTTTTGCTAAAAGAAGTGAGCAAAATCTGCGGCGGCTAAATTTTTCTCTCGTTTGCTAAAATTTTAGTTCGAAAAATTTGCTAAAATGATTGCTAAGTTTCTAGCTGGTCAAATTTGAGCAAAATTTTGCTAATTTTCGGCCTCGAAAATTTTGTGTGTACACACAAAACTTTCGAGGCCGAAATTTAGCAAAATTTTGCTCAAATTTGACCAGCTAGAAATTAAGCAATCAATTTAGCAATTTTTTTCTGCTCAAATTTTAGCAAATATGAGAAAAATGAGCCGCCGGCATGTTTTACTTAAATTTTAGCAAAAACCGGGGGAAAAAATCCCGCAGAATCTGAAATTTATTTTTTTTTTTATGTTTTCATTTGCAAATTTCGAGGGAATGTTTGATTATTAAATAGAATGCACGGATAACATCACTTTGAATTTATTTATTACTTTTTCAAAACACTTCATAAAATGCAAAGTAATAAGTTTGGATTCTGGGAACGCATCTTCCGGCTAATGACCGATCGTCATTCATGCATCGATGATTGAGCCAGACGCAGCGCATTGAAACTTTAGTTGTCCACTTCCGGACTGTTCCGAAAAACCCGTCAATACCTCCGGAAATTGTAACCTGGTAGAAAAATAAAACAAACAATTTTGCATTTCGAAAATCGGGAAACCTAAACTTCTCATGATCGCGGCCGCGGCCCTTACCTGTACGCATTGATCCGGTATTGATCTGGCCACCACAAGAACCACCAGCATCGCGCTTTGAAAACCGCACTTAATCGCGTCAGTTTGTTATTTTTCTCCCAACTGGCGGCGGCTGCTGTCTGCAAACAAAGCGGCTAGAAAACTTTCGTTTTACTAAAATTAAGTAAAACTGCCTTTTCAATTACTAAAATGAAGCAAAATTAGCTTTTTGCTATCGCGTTAGTAAAATAACCCATTTTGCTAATCGAAAGTAACAGCGAAATTTTGCTAAGTGGAGCCTCGAAAATTTTGTGTGTAGTTTTAAAAATGAAAAAAAAAATCTGCGTATAAATCTTATGATTTGTTGTTTAATCGGTAAAAAAAACTGAAAAAAACGATTGAAAGATCATTTACCACTAAAAGAAAATTTTATCGATTTTCGTTTATATGGTTTCAAAAATAAATATTCGGAATTTTAGCGCTGATGTGGTCTAGTGGATAGGCTGGCGCGAGTCTGGTAACCCAGGCGTACTGGGTTCGATTCCCGGTATCGGCAAGAAAAACTTTTGGGGTTCGAATGCCATAAGTTGCCGACAGGTGAGATGCTTGGAGAGTAAGTAGAGGCCAGTCTCGAAACCACCCTTGTCCTTCCTCCAACTGGTATCAGAAGGGGTTGGTTTATTATCTTGAACTGCATTCTGTCCATATCTAGCCGGGAATGGATATAATGAAGTGCATGATGGTCTAACCATGATGGTCTCATGATCGCTTACTATTCTACGCTGCCTACTCTAAACTTTAAAATTTGCTTCTCCATACTATCTCTAATTTTCATTTTCAGCGTCAGCTCCCCGAGCTATTTAAATGCCAAAAAAATCGGTAATTTCGTGAGAACATGCGGGAAATCAAAAATTGATTTTGAGTGGCCACCCTGTATGTGCTTTTAACGGATCCAGTCCTTAAAATTTTCCACACAATTCCAAAATTGTCTGCCTGTTCATAAGTAATTTAGCTATGTTTTTTTTTTAACAGGAATACAGCAACAGCTCTTACCTCAGATGGGCCTACAACAGCAACAAATTTATTCAACAGCGGTTCAATATCCCACCTCAAGGCAGATCAATACAATGCCTTTCCAAACGCAGCAACAGTCTGCTCAAGTCAGTGGTTCATCAAAATTTAACCCGAACCAACGAGTCTTTAGTGGAACTGGACATGTAACGAAGACTCAGAATGACTTTGGATTTATCGACGAGGAAGTTTTTTTCCACAAAAACGTATGTAAGGGTTCTTTCCCTAAGATCGGAGATCGTGTACTTGTCGAAGCTTCGTACAACCAGAACATGCCGTTTAAATGGAACGCAACCAGAGTGCAGGTGCTACAATCAGCTTCTTCGAGCTCAACAAGTAGCTCTCGTCATGTATCGAGCTACTCTTCTGGTCAAAATTCCGGTAGTCGTAATCGTTATTCTCCCTCAAGAAAGTCTCCTGAACGACATGGCCATCGCTCTTCCAATCACGATTCCCGCTCTCGTGATGATGTGTGTATTGCAACATCTATTTGTTCTGAACATTTGTAATAACTACATTTTTTTCATTTTTTCCTTGCATGCAGGATGAAGATCGACGGCGACGCCGTGATGATAGCGACCGCTATCGTGAAAAGCAAAGGGATAGAACACCAGACCGCGATCGTCGCGATAGAGAACGCAGTCCGCTTCGAAAACTATCTCCGAAGCGTAGAAAAGTTCGACCAATTCCACGATATATGGTCCAGATGCCAAAACAAATTCTTACGCAGTAATATTCTACTTTTTTTTTAAAAACATGCAATGATTAAAGTTATTTATGTTTCTAGAAAAAACGTAGACATTCTCGAGATACGGCGTCGCTATCACACAATGTATATTCCATCGGACTTTTTTACGGCTGATATCCGTTGGGTTGATGCATTTCCACCCAATGAACCCTTTACAATTCGCAAGCCATGCGCTTTCCATGTTATGCATAAGGAAGTAGAGCCTCTGCATTCAAATGATCTTGATCTAGAACCTGCCGATGCAGATTACTTGTACAGCGCTAAAGTTATGTTGATGGGTACACCGCCCATGATAGATTTTTACGACAGATGCTTCTCAACTGCAGAGGACCGCGACCGCTATGAAGATGAACGTGATTATGTACATCCAACGAGGTTGATTAATTTCCTTGTTGGAATACGTGGCAAAAACGAAACTATGGCTATCGGCGGACCGTGGTCACCGTCTCTAGATGGAGATAATCCCCATTCAAATCCAAATGTATTGATCAAAACAGCTATACGAACATGTCTTGGATTGACCGGAATCGATCTCTCGAAATGCACTCGCTGGTAAGTTGAAGTATCTCTAGAGAGGGTAATGAACAAATGTTTCTTCGTTCAAGTTTGAACCTATTATTTCTATTTATTTTTTATATTGTTTCTATTTCGAGTTCTAATGTTATGAACATATTTTTTTTATTTGTTCAGATTTCCAAAACTAGTTCATAACATTAGAAATCGTTGAAATTTTTATGTTTAAATTTTGTTTTTGTTTTCATAACCAGCGTAAGTATATAAGCTAATGATATTCATTATGGATACAGTGTCTATAAATAAATATTTTATGGCAAAACGAGGCATTAAATGGAATAATAATCTAAGAGTCGTTACGATTTTAGTTAAAAGCTGTTACCATCAATCGGATATATTCCTTTTTGATTTTTATCAAAGTTTTTAAAGCTATGACAATCTAAGAAAAAAAAATGACAACTCGACATTTTGTTATCACACTACCTCCCACTCTCATCTGTTTATAGTTGAAGTTTAATCTGAAATCAACCTACTACTATATACCGATACAGGTACCGTTTCGTGGAGCTCTATTATCGTCGTTCAGAAACCTACCACAAGGGTCGTTTGATTCCAGCGCGTATCGAAACGGTGGTTATCTTTGTGCCCGATGTACGTTCCTGTCAGCCGACAGCCGCAGAGTGGACCGATCTTCACCTTAGTTACAAAGCACACCTGGATCGCATAATCAACAGTGATCCTGAAAATTCCGATAGTTTGGTTCCAGTTGTCCCTGATGGAGCAAATTCAACGATTGGGTCGGATGAAAAAACTAAATCCCCTACGGCAGTTTGTGATCCAGCTTCACCTGAAGTCGTCGTTGTTACCGATGCTGTTGATAAGAAATGTCCATCGCCTGTTCCGGAGAAAGACATCAGTACCAGCAAGGAAGAAGCATCTTCAACTAGCAAGGACGTTCCACAAACAGCAGCTGCTGACACGAATGAAAAGGCACATTCTCATTAATTTCTTAGTCCATTCATTTTGATAGGTTTTGTTCAAGTCTCTAAAACAACTTTATCCATTAATAACAATGCGTCAGATCTTCTATACAGTTCTGTTGGCATGATTACAAAATATTTTAAGGTCACTTCCAGATTATGTATGCTTGAATGCGTGAAAGGTAGATTGTGAGAAAGCTTGATGCGTTTTTGTGTGATTTTGTGACACAAGTGATAAGCAAATCTTAGAACTGCGATATCACTCTTTGGATAGGCTTTTATCAGTTCAGCCTGACTTTGTTACTAACGGTCACTGTTATGGTTTGTTCGTTTATTGTTTGCGTTTTCAGGATAAAAAGGAAGAGGATGAAGTTATTACTATCGACAGTCCTGCTGAATCACCTGGCGTTCCAACAAATTTTGCGTTGCTTGATGTGAAAAAAATGAAGGTAGTCGATTTGAAGGCTGAATTAGAGGCCCGCAAACTTTCTACTGAAGGTATGTTCAATTTCATTTGATTTAATCCAATCAAAATGGGGAAGAATAATAGAAATGAGTATGATATATTGTTTCAGGTGTCAAAAACATCTTGATTGCGCGACTTACTAAAGCGTTAGACGAAGAAAAATCTTCAGCTGAAGCTGCAAACGTAGAAGATGAGCCGGAACCTTCAAAGCCCGAATCTATAGAAGAACATAAGCCTAAAAAAGATTTGAGCGAAAAACAAGCTGACAAAGCAGGGACAGAGGAAGAGTTCGAAACAATGGAGAATGTCGATATGTCTGAAGTAACGGTAATCGATGAGTACGACTCAACTAAATCAGAAGAAAAATCTAATGATGAACCATCTAAAAAAGTTGAGATCCCAAAATTAACAGAAAAAGAACGGCTTCTTCTGGAAAAACGATATTCACTTCCAGATCAACCGCATATTATTGTTCATCCTTCGCGAACAGCAAAATCTGGAAAATTTGACTGCGCCGTAATGTCACTGTCTGTGTTGTTAGACTACCGCCCAGAGGACTCCAAGGAACATTCATTTGAAATTTCTTTATTTGCTGAACTTTTCAACGAAATGTTGACCCGAGACTTTGGATTTAATATTTTTAAAGCCCTTCACAATTTGCCTGGTAAAAAGGATGATGATTCTAAAAAGGCATCTATTAGTAAAGACACCAAGGACGTCGAAGATGAAAAAAAGACTAATGGTGATGGGGCTACAGATAAAGACTCAGACGATGAAGTAAAGATTGTGAATGATGATAAAGATGATAAAGAAAGGGCTAAAGAACGCGAACGTAAACGTTCGCGTTTCAATGATGGAGATGAAGATGATCAGCGGCGGAAGGAGAAAGAAAAAGTCAGAACTAAATATTTTACAGCTGACCGCGATTTATTGCTTTCCTTTGTGTATTTTGACGTTAGCCATTGCGGCTATATATTCGACAAAGATGTAGAAGATTTGTTTTATACAATTGGATTGAATTTATCCAGATCACAAATCCGTAGAATGGTATCGAAAGCTGTTACCAGAGACTCATTATATTATCGTAAACTTACTGACAAACCCATTGAACAAAATATGGAAGAAACAAAAGAAGAATCGAAAACCTCAGAAGCTTCCGACAGTAATGTGAAAACTGAAAACAAAGAAATTGGAGAAGAAACTGAGATGGCTAAGAGTTTAGCTATTGGTAATTGCAATTACGTCGAGCAACTTAAAGATAATCTCGAGCTTGTCTTGAAAAAAGATTTATCAAACGAAGAGGATGCTCCAATGGCTAAGAAGATCAAATTAGAACCAGCAGAAGATAAAATTCCGGAAACACAAAGCGGTAAAACAATGGTAACCATGAAAAAAAAAAAAAAATCATACTTTTTTTTATTGATTAGGTTTGGTTGTACACAAGGGAGCTGTTATCGATATTTCCAAACTACTTGAGCAGATGCGGCAATCAGAAAAAAGTCGTGAGGACACAAGTATTTTGCTTACCGATATTCGCCGTCAAAATGCCGATCTTCAAAAGAATGCCGGACGTGCAAACGAAAAGATCAAAGATCAATCATCAGACATCAAAACTTTAACAAAAAAATTGATTGAGGCTGAACAAAATTTGAGAGATGTAACGGTAACGTATTTTTTTCTGATTGGGATGAACAAATAAACAATTTAGTTTTTACAGAAAAAATCGAATGAATACTTTTCAACTCTGTCCAATGTATACGATCGTGTTAGTGTTATTGTTCACCGCCCGGAGAGAAAGCGCTCTACATCTATATCTTCCTCTAGGCGTGGAAAGTAAGCGATTTCAAATTAACTGCTATCAAAAAATACTTAATATTGTTTTTCAGTTCACGTGATCGTAATAGTCGCAAAGATAGTAAACATGATAAGGATCAAGAGTCACAGAAAGATATTACTGTTGAAGCAACAAAATCAGAAGAATCAATATCAACCATGGACATCACTCCATCAACTGTTGTTAGCGGCGATTCCAAAGAATGCATTCCTAATAAAAATTCTGAGGAAGATTCTAATGGAAGCGAAACAGCCGTTGTGCCAGATCCCAAAAAGGTACAGGAGCAGAAGAAAGAATAAATCATTGAAACACTCAATTTAATTTTTCATCATCTTTTATGTATTATGATACATACTAATTCAAATAAATATTCTTCGTAATTCAATTCCTCATGCTTTTATAAACCAAAGAAATTCCTCAAAATCGTTGATTGTTTAGAAAATAAAATTCAACATGTTATTTAAGTAACTTAAAACATTGGTGAAAAACTCATCGCGCAATCCATAAATGAAAACGTCAAATTCATTGTTCAACAGTTCGAAGGTAAACAATTTCTGACCATCTTTTGTCGTCAGCTGACTGTCCTCTGTCTTTATACTATACTTCAAGCCCAAAGCTTTTGGAATTTGCATACATTTATCGCACGTATCCATCATTTCGTCAAAAGCAATTCGACGGGCTGACTCGATTTTAGTATTGTCAAGCTCTTCAAAATACCTGTGTCGATCAACTATTTTGACACCTAATTTTTTTTTAATATCAGAATTTTTATATTCCCGATAGGTACGAATGAGATGCTCGTCTTCTTCAAACGTCTGATCAGCTGCCTGATCCAAAGTTTGAATTTGCATTTCGTCATCTTCCACCGGCATCTGTAAAGAAAAGACAGAATTGTTTTCTTTTTTTGTAATTATTGCCATAAGGGAGCTTCCACACTTACTGCCTGTAGAGTCTTAATCATAGCGTCACATGCTGCCTGTTTTGCTCCTTTCTTCGTCTTGTGAATACCACGGCGGACAATCGTTGTTATACGGCATTCATATTCAAATATGGGGGCATGGGAAGGTCCTGATTGTCGAACACACTCGAATGATGGCTCAGGGAAGTTCCGTTGTACGCAGATGTCTCTTAGCTCCGTAACTTTATCAGTGGAAAGTACTGCTAAGAAGTGGGAATCATCTGACTCGTCATCGCAATTTCCTGCAGATTGCAAGATTCGGAGCAATCTGAAGGCGGCATCGTGTTTCGAATCCTTTTTTGATCGCCCTCTACCTACACAGCTTGACCCGAGCGCTGTTACTTTGGTAGTAAAATATTTAGAATTCAGGGATTCTATTATTTCATCACCAAAACAATAAATAGGATTTGGTTGCTTACGCGCGACGCACAATTCTTGTAATTCTGTTATAGGAGTTTTGGCATTCTCGTTCGCCATTGCTAGTCTTCTTCTTCTTCTTCTTTTTTTGGTAGTTATCACGCTGTTATTTGATTAACCATTTTCGGTTGAAAAACAACCATTTTCGACCTTTTCCTGCACGCTAGAAACTATTGAACCATTTAAGATTCAAAAATAACCATTTTAGACCTTTTCCCGGGAAATGCCATTTTATGAGTTCTCCATGAGAACTCATAAAATGACTTTTCGGGGAGAAGTTGAAATATGGTTATTTTTTAACCGTATTTTATTTGGCGAAGAAGTTGGAAAATGGTTATTTTTTAATTGAAATTTAAGAAGCATTTTTCCTCTGATGAAAATTGCAGCTATGAAAGTCAGAAAAAAAAATAAATTTTGAAATGTTTTGTTTATTGTCAAAAGTATGTTTACTCGCTAACTTTCAGCTACTCAGTTCAGAGTGACGGCTACTCAGTTTTCGCCAAAACCGCACCTACTCAGTTCTGACTAAACGACTTTTACTCAGAACTGACTAACAGCCCTTTTCGCGACAACTGAGCCATGGTTACTCAGAATGCGCGAATTATTCTGAAGCGGTTTTTGGCCGCTTTTTCCATGCTAGAATATTTAAAACCTATATTATTTTTCAGACAAATGATGGATTTGTTGATTTGTTGAATAAAAAAAGTCCAAATGTTGTGCCTACACATTTTATTTAAAAAAAATGATTTTTTTTTCGCCCGTCGGGTTTCGGCTCCCGGGACCCATTATGCTGTAATATTATGCCGTTATGCCAATTGTATTTCGACCACCTTCGTCACTGAACCCTGTAATAAAAAGAATATCGGATTAATAGCTAGAAATTACCTTCAGAATGAATATTCACAATGTACATTTTTTAGTTTTTGCTGCATGAAAACAACCAAGTCCGACCGCCTCGCACAAACTGATCATCATTTACTCAGTTGTCGCCTTCCAGCACTCGAGTTCTCTGAGTGCCGAATTTTCTGACGTCTGAGTAAATTTTCCGCTGATATTTGAGTTCATTAAGATCAGCCGTCGGCTGCTTCATACATGTGGCGACGTCTGAGTAAAAGGTAGCCGGGCTCTGAGTATTTCAAATTTAGCGAGTATCAATGGTATTTTTATATTTATCTCGATGTTTCGAATCACCCGTGTTAAGAGCAGGACTTGAGACGAGGAATTCACTTTCCGGCGTAGAAGCCCGGGACGGAAGTTGCCGTCACTCATCGGCGCCAATTTATACATACAGACTTTTGCCGTGCAGTCCGGCCAGTATTTTCGCGAACTCGTCGAACCCGTGGCAATCTTCCAAATCAAGCAGGGTAATTCGTTTCAACCATGCCGGATTCTTTGGAGCCCTCGGACTAGGCTGCAAACGTGAACATGTCCTTGCCTTGATCGCTCTTATCGAATCTGAAGCTAAGCCAAGCGGCTAACCTTTCCCAACGATTTACGACCCGCTCCGATGCCTTGGGTTCCAAGATAAGTCGGGGGAGATTTTGGCCATTTGGGATCATCCAAGTTTTTGGTGCTGCTAAGCTATTGACATTCGATGGCCATCAGTTCTGGTTCCGGGGAGGATTCCTTCGATTTGGACTGATTTTCATGAATAAAAGATGTGTTCAGTTCGGAGTGCGGATATGTGAACGACATCTATGTGTTGAGGTCTGTCGTTTGATTCCAATCCGGCAGATCGCTGTCTCGCCAATATTCGTGCCGGATTCCAAATCCGACACTTGATTTTCCGGGCAGCCATGGGGTCAAAATTATCGGGGAAATATTCCAGCAGGAGGTTCAAAATTTCTTGCTTTCGCTGTTTGGTTGCCATAGCGGTGGAGTTCGTTACAGAGCTGGAACTTCTTCCGTTTATCCACGGATAAGAAAAATTTGGTATGATTATCCGGTCCCTGCAAAAATAAAAAAATCACTAATATTAAATAAAATTAATGTTAGAAAATGATAACTTACCGTGCGTCAATAATTGCACCAGTTTACGCTTGGAATTAAAAGAAATTCTACAGCAAATAATTATTCTCTTCAAGAACGATCCCTCGAACGATTACGAAAATGCTCCATGTTTTTTTCTCTTTTACGATTGAGGTTAAATTTTCATCCTTTTTTTGGTTAATACCCGAAAACTAGGAATATGGTTAAAATTGTACCTTAAAATATTGATGAAAAATAACCATATTGGCAGTTCTGCAGGAAAACCCAGAAAATGGTTATTTTTCATTCGAAAATGGTTATATGAAAACGAGCGTGTGCGTTGTTTTTTTTTACTTCTCCATACACGGTAACCAAAGTTACTCTAATCTGTATAAAAATCCATACAGTTTCTACAAAATTGTGTCTCCACATATGTTTAAAATTACATCTTTTTGCAATTACACTCAAGAAAAAATAGATCACTCGTTTTTTAGATTCCGTGTACTTTTAGAAATTTTTTGCTGTGTAGAAATGTATAAAAGCTCTTTAGACACGTTCTGTATAAAACGCTCAAACATAAAAGCAAAAATAATATAAATAATAAATAAATAATGCTATTTATTATTTATATTATTTTTGCTTTTATGTTTGAGCGTTTTATACAGAACGTGTCTAAAGAGCTTTTATACATTTCTACACAGCAAAAAATTTCTAAAAGTACACGGAATCTAAAAAACGAGTGATCTATTTTTTCTTGAGTGTAATTGCAAAAAGATGTAATTTTAAACTCCTTTTGATGTAATATCAGACTTTTTTCAAAAATAGGATAGAAATAAACTATTTTGATGTAATTTTACATTGCGTCATGCAAAAATCAACCGGTCAATGAAATTTATTTCACAAACAGTGTAAAATTAGATCTGTTTGATTTAAAATTGAATGCAAATATTTAACTTCTGCCTTTTTATATTTCGTTAGTTTGCACAGAAAGTAAACAAGTCGAAAAATTATTCGGAAACGGGTCGATCAAAGGCGTAGCTACCGACAGCAGCACTTCTAGAGTCTTTTAAAGTCATAGGTATACGTGAAATGAAGAAGAAATGCGGTTGAAACTGACAAGTTTTTTCTCCATTACAGCAAGGTCAGATTTTTGCGCAGAGGCTGATATCCGGGCAGTTATTATCCGGAGAAACTTTTGTTATTGAAGTGTCCAAGTGCTGACCGAAAGATCATGATGTTCCGGAACCATTTGAAGATACTGACGCTGATCTGTAAAAACATCCCCGTGCTGGGAATCATCGGATGCAACAACAATTCCAGCTTGACGCTTTCCGTAATGGTGTTTTAATTTTCAGTTTTGTAAATAAATGTGAATTAAAAATAATATATGTGGGCGTATTCATTCAAAGACAAAAGCAAAAACCTGAAAATTTAGCAAAAATATCAATATTTACGATAATAAATTTAAAAATTTACATCCCTGTGTATTTTTACACGACGGCTTTTGTAATCCGATCTCGTGCATTGATTTCAATCTAAATTTACACGCCGCAAAAATTAAATCCTTGAAAAAAATAAACCGTGATAGAATTTTACATCAAAATCGATGTTCCGTTTTCGTGCATCGTTTTCGATCTAAATTTACACGAATTTTTCTTGCATTTAAAAAGGGCAAAACTGCCAAATGTAAACAAATCGAGTTAACGGTCATTCCGGATTTACGCAGTTGCACTTTACCTAATAAACGCGGTTTCATCTTAAAATCGCTTAAAACTTTCAAAAAATTGATAAAATTAAAATGGGCGAAACTTCATGTTGATGCATTTTCGTTGGAACGTGAAGTTACGCCTATTCAAAATGGGGTTAATTTTTCTATTCGTGTAGGGCCAATAGAGTACCCTGTCAGGAACGTTTGCTCAATCGGGCCGATTGCAAAACAGAGTTGGCGCCACTCGAATTCTAGCGGTTAGAATTCGATCCGTTTTCGGTTCGATTTCCATCCCCCTGCTCGATTGCTCGAAAACAGACGATATTTTTCGCATTGCTGCGATGAACTAAACGAAACACGAGCAGTTTTCGATCGCAGCAATCCGGGTGCGTGTTTTGTTTTGGTGCATGCGTGATTGTTGTGAAATTGTGTTTTTCTACATTTTTTGATTCTCAGCGAGTCGGGTACCGCTACGCCTTCAAATCTTCCATCATGTTCCGGTGTTGCTTTGGATAAGGAGGAAATGGAACAAAATTTTCCTGCTCCAATGACGCTGCATGGTGAGAAACAAATTAGCCAGAAGGCCCGGGATGTCACCCCATAGTGCTTGCCCTTGCTGTTCCTAGCCTAACGGTGTGATGTCGTGAACGCAGAAATCTGACTTAAGCACACCAACAATGTGACCAGGCAGATGGTTGGATTTTGGAGCAAGCAGGGTTCGTTCCGGTGTTGCCACACCGGAAGCTTCCAGAACAGATGTGTCGAATGTTGCTCAAATTCAAAGCGGATCTACACCCCGTCCCGTTGATAATCCGGTTGGTGTGGAGTTGATTTCATGCCGCCAGAAGAAAAAAAGGTCCCCTTTTGTAATCCGTCACCACTACGGAACTGCCTAGTTTAGTGTTACGAGGGTAAGTCATTTACGGTTCCTTAAAGTTACTTAATCATATTAAACGAAACTCTGTTTATTTTTCAGAATCCAAAGGTAGAATAGAAATAACTTCCGATTGTACGATCTTGATTCGGTCGCGCAGTACACCAGATTTTGGTACAATTGCCCCCAAGTATTTTTGGAAGTGCTTTCCGACGACGAAGCCGCAGTTGGGGGTGGACGAATTCAGCATGTACCAAACATTGCAGCGTTCCAGATAGCCTAGCTTATGCCATTCGAGGTAAGAATTTAAGGAAATGAAGAACTTAAAACGTTTTCTTTGACGAAATCTAAATTGTTGTTATATTAGGCCAAATCTGATATCTGAATTTTAATATGGAATCAGAAATAAATCTGTATTGAGAATCTGAACTGAACAGAATTTTTTTTTTACAGAGTCAACTTTTTTGGAGTCTGAAATCTTGTTTCATCTGTCTATTTATTTTTCAGGGTCATGCGGGGTAGCATGAAATATTACCAGATCGTGGAAAATACATATACCCCGAGTTTCATAAAGGCGGACCCATTCACAAAAATCTGACAACATTAAAAAAAACCGAGCTCATGAAGGCAGTTATGCCTCCTAGGACCCGTCACATTAGCATCAGCAAAAATCGTTAATGTTGGCCGTGATCGATTGGATTAGGTGAGGTGAGTTGATGGAAAATATTACAATACTATCTCACATGAGGTAAGTGCAAACAAAATCGTTTTCATACATCTAAAATATCATATAAAAAAGCTTCTCAATTATTTCTGATGCCGGATGTTGATTTTTTGGATGTTTTTTTTTATGAAGCATCAGTTTTTTTTTATGAAGCATCAGTTTTTTTTATGAAGCATCAGTAGAATAATGGCCAAGTGTACGTAGGTGATCGGATTTTGGCCCTATACATTAATCTCGGAGATATCTTGGAACGAGCAATGTCCAGCATTGAAATACTAAAAACAGTCAACTTTTTAAACAGAAATGTAATTTCTGATTCTGCCGATGATCAGCTGACCGGTGATACAGGTAAACATTCACATTCTCCTAGACATCAGCAGGAGAGAAGCTGGATCAAGGCCATCAGTTTATAAGGCCAGCACAATCATAACTGTCGCAATTTAGGGACGAATGCCGCATGTGTTAAAATCCTTTATGAAGAAAAATGTCGTTATTAGAATGTTGGTTGAGATCGGTCAACATATGGGAGTGTTAACTGTTGTGGCAATAAATCATCGTCATTTCGTTACATCTCAAATAATTTAATGAGGCGTTAATTGCAACATTGATTAATCTGCTACTCTACAACACTGTGGAGGAGTTCAGCTACCATCAAAACGAACTTCTAAAAGTAGGACCAACAAACGGTTATGCATGTGTGATCCCGCGGCATGTGAAACTGTTCAAAGTTATAATTTTACTAAGCAATTATTTATTTATTATACAAATAAATACTGTCGTTCTATTTAAGATTAATAGATTGTTACCATAAAATTGAAAATGAATGTTTTATTATTTGCTATCTTCCAGCAGATGTTTTTTGACCCACCGGGCAACAACGAACGGATTTACCTAACCAAGGAAATTTAATACCGGAATCATCATGTTCAAAAAATGTTTATCCGGTCGTCGAATGACACGATTAGTGACACCGTACTAAAGACGCTGTGCGCAATATACTGTCTGGTTGCAGAATTGATTATTTTTTCTATTTAATACTAATGTTTGGATGAAAATCTAAAATTGGTTATGCTTGCAAGTCAAACAGATCATCATGACAAAGCGTACCTTTTTTAGCATCTGATTAGCTATGAAGGGATGAAAGCTGCTTCAAACTACGAAGGTAAGTTGCGTTTTTGTTTTATTTAAATGTAGTGTATGCTTGCTAAACATAAAATTTTAATAGATTTGTAATCTATTCATCTATTTATTTTATCTTATTCTACGTTTTGTTAATTGGGTGTGTCGAATTGTGTTTATATAGTCAAAATAATCCTAATCAAATGAAATCTTGAAACTGCAAATTTCAATATAAATTTGAACATTCTTTAGATGGTATATTTTTATTCCTATATTCTACATATTCTGGATTCCGACTAATAATCAGATTTTTAATAAAATAAAAGCTATTTACCTATATCTGAAATAATAATTAGTTTTTTTTCTCTTCCAGCTTGGTAGGAAACGAAAAAGCCGAACTACGTTCTCGTGACTAATAACGTTTTGGATGAATCATTTTTCGGAGATGCTTCTCGGTTAAATTTCGGCATACCGGGACATTCGGCCACGGACTGTCGTACCGGTTCCACCGTTTCATTCATACGATTTAAGGTTAATGAAACCTTCCATGAAATTGCACTACCTAGAGAAACACGACGGGTGTGTCGATAGATCGAACATTGCCGCAGACACAGCTGGTCAATGGACCCTATGATCTCGATATCAGCCCTTAGAACTGGCAGAAAAACAAACAAGTTAAAGTTATGGCGGCTTCATCTGCTTCAACAAGTACTACATTGTACTATATACAATATAGCAAAATTTCATCCAGCTCAACTAGGAGATGCAACATCTATCTGGCTTTCCCCTAGGTGAAGTCATCAAGTAATAAGTCTTCTAATGGTGCTAACAGTTAACTGTTATACCGGTGGTGAACATGAACATTAGGAAAATTCGTTACGATGATGTTTTTGCCTGCTGGAAATAAGGTTAGGATTTTTGAATTGAACATAAAAACGTTCCTTCGTTTATATTAAACTATAAGTGAGGTTTGAGTAGTGAGAATATTACAGTCAGTTATTCATAAGGTATCGAATTAACATGTTTCTGAATTTGTGAACAGGCCTCCATTGGAAAATCTCTTATACACTAATTCGCAGGAACATTCAATCACCATATTGGATTTTTTTATTAAACAATACGTGAATAAGAAGTTTCCTAGTTTTGGAAATTCTTCAATATTTTCAATTTCATTATTCAATATTTCGTAATACGTAATTCTCATTTACTAGTTACAAAAAAATCAATGGATTAAATATTTATTTTTTCCTTATCTAAATATTGTCAGGCATTGACTTAAAATGATATTTCTAAAAGTTTTATTCCTACTTTAAAGTTTCTTCATTGGTCTAGCCCTAGCTATTTAGATTATTTCTGTGATTTCCGTGAGTAAAATAATAAAATCACCATTTGTCAATTACATTGATTGAAACACTAATTTATTGAAATTTGATAAAATTCCCTCTAAAAGAGTTTTAACAATTTCGATGACCACTGATCCATTGATAAAATAAAATAAAAAGAGAAAAATATTTCAAACTTATCTTTTTAGGTTGGCAAAAGGCGCATCTTGGCCCGTCGAGAATCGTCGAGGGAAAACTTATAATCTGCCATCTTCCGTGGCTTCCTGGTGGAAGAAAACAAATGTGGCAAAGAGGTTAATCAACCGATAAAACTTCGGAAAAGCAATTAATTGTTGTGTGGAGCCCCGAGACAATTGCTAAGCAATGACAAATTGCAACTTAACATAAAATATTTTCTGGCTAGGAAAAATGTACATTCTACAATAATAAGGCAGGAAGTGCATTTTCGTGTACTTATATTTTAGGCACCATTAAATTTGTAGGATTCAAGAATCGCGAAGAAGAACAGCACGGCTAAGCATTTCAATCGAGACTAATATATTCAGGCAGAAGGACAAAGATTCAAGATTTCTCAACAGCAATTCTTTATTACCAAACAAATGATTTGAATTACTTCTTTAAATATTGGTATACTACTTACAACTGAGTTATAATGGATTGTATTCGTAAATTGTATGTAAATAAAAAAAAATTGGAAAATAAAATAAATTCTAAAATACTGTCAACCATGGTAATCGGTCCAAAAACAATTCGAAAATCCGTTCGGTTTCAGCCCGAAAACGAACCGTTTGTTTTGGTATTTGAAATGCTCGATCCGTACAATCGGCCCGAAAATCTCTCGAAAATGCGTTCGGTTTCGGTTCGGATTCGGCCCGTTTGTTTTGACATTTGAAAGGCTCGATCCGTACGAGCTGTTCCAAATAAGGGGTAATATTGATCCGATAAAATGACCCGTTATTTGACAGATCATGGGGGTTCTCAATAACGGGTCAATTTTACGCCTTTAAGGGGTAGCCAAAAGTTAGCGTGTTCCCCAGGCTACACTGAAAATCGAAAATACCCAAACTTGAGAACTGCCACCCGCCAAACCTTAGTTCAAGATTGACAACTCAAGTTTGTGAAAAAATCACAGCTTGCCAATACGCCAAACTTGTCCTTTAAGCGGAGAACTCTTTTTTTGGGGGGTTTTGTTGTTATAGCGAAATTGATTCTGCTACCTCCATCGTGGCAGATTTAGGTTTGGGGGGTAAGTTCAAAGCGAGGAACTGTTTTTTTTGGGGGATAACTTTTGTTCCCGCTTCATCCGCAAAAGGTCTCGCATATACGATGATGTAGCTGCCTCTCTCAACAACTCTCCGGTGGTCGAGCGGTTAGCATTCTGAGATGGTGATCGCAGAGCCATTGCAGGTATGGGTGTGATTCCCGTACCTGCAGTATTTTTTTTTTATTTTGATTTCCATTTTATTGCGGTATCAGATTTTGGGGGGTGAGTTCTTCATTAAAAGCTTAACTTTGAGCTATGCCACCAATAGTCAAACCTGTAGGGAGGGAGTTTCATTCGGGTTGGCGGGGAAAGTTCTCAAGTTTGGGTATTTTCGAGGTTCAGTGTAGCCTGGGGAACACGCTAACTTTTGGCTACCCCTTAAAGGCGTAAAATTGACCCGTTATTGAGAACCCCCATGATCTGTCAAATAACGGGTCATTTTATCGGATCAATATTACCCCTTATTTGGAACAGCTCGATTCCCTTCAAAAAGGGCAGTTTCTGATGCGTTACATTAACATCGTTGTTATTCGTCCTCCAAATTGGTTATAAGCAAGATTATGGTAAGTGTTTTATTTAAAATTAAAATAGTATTCCTGCAGAATTTAATTCAATTATTTTATTTTTCAGAAGAATAATGTTCCGGAGAAGCCAAACACGGACAAATGCAATTCAAATGCCAAATCGGATTCAAGTATCCAAGCGGGGAAACGGAGGATTGCATTTTATTGTTATGTGAAAAAGTAATTCTACAAAAAATCAACCTTAAATAAATGACTATAAACGAAATGACACATAACATTTGGTTTAAATTTATTTCAAGAATCAAATTTTCCTTAATAGAACCTAAAACCAGCATACGCATGCGTTTGAAATAAGGGGTAATTTTCATCCGCTACGAGCGTTTCAAATAAGGGGTAATTTTCATCCGCTAGAAGCGTTATCAAGCTGAGTACCCCTTAAAGGGTACAGCGGCTTTATCCTTAAAAAGGAGTTCTCCCAGTCTTATTGAATAACGGGTCAAAAGTATTCGTTAAGGGGTAGCCAAAAGTTAGCGTGAAGGAAGACTGAATAAAAAAAGAAAAAAATCTTTCAAACGTCAAATTTCTCTCATCAATCTACCGACCAGTGCGGAGGTTCAAAATTTTACTTTCTTATTAAGTGATTTTAAATAGAACTTGTTTGATGCTGAAAAGCACTTGTTTTGCATAAAACAATGATTTAATGAGGTTTTGTTTTGCTCTGGAAAATTCTTGTATAATATGGCGTATTGAGTCGCTCAAATTTCGTCAAAGTTTTGAAGCTGATAAATAAAAATGGTTTGATTAATTGTTGTTCTAAACATTTAGCTAAATCTTAATTTAGCACCCAAACAACTGAGTTACATGACTCGCAACACGAAACTGATCACTGAACTTTAACTGAAGTTAAAATTTGAACGATTACAAATCTTTTCAACAATTCCTGGCTTTTTGCCGAACAGTGAAAAAACGATGCAGAAAACGATGCAGAAAATTTCAGTCTTCCTCCCCCAGGTGCACGCTAACTTTTGGCTACCCCTTAAAGGCGTAAAATTGACCCGTTATTGAGAACCTCCACTATCTGTCAAATAAAGGGTCATTTTAACGGATCAATATTACCCCTTATTTCGGAAGGCTTGATTCCCTTCAAAAAGGGTAGTTTTAAATCTTGTCATATTTCAAACGTTTCATTTGCGGTCGTGAATCGTGGTAAGTGTTTTATTATTATATAATGTAGACATTATTCATGAACATTAAGATATTAATTTGAATAATTCCCGCTATAGATGATCTTGGACCTCTGTATAATACTGATTTATGCGGGTAGGAAATGAATGTTTTATCACCTAATTTGCAGCACATAGACGGCTTCGTATCTGCACTTCAACCCAGCCGATGTTGTCGGATTCTAACGTAAGCTTTTTCCCTCAAATTTATTAAGCAATTTTCATATTACAAAAAGTTTAATTTCCTTTCAGTTTTCGTCATCTCGATACCGCTACCGCTAGGAAAACGTCCAAGGCAAACGATGGGAACTCCGGACAAAAAAAATCGCAACGGAGGACCGGCATTTTAAAACTTCCTGAAATTATTAATGAACAATCTTATTCCAAACAATACATGATGTTTTTAAAAATAGTAATTCAGTTTTATTTTGATTAGACATTTCATTGCATATTTTTTTCCATTCAACAAGCCACTGCTCACATCTCTATCCAGCGCAAGCGTTTCAAATAAGGGGTAATTTTGACCCGCTAAGGCGTTATCATGCTGAGTACCCCTTAATGGGTAAAGGGGTTTTATCCGAAAAAAGGAGTTCTCCCAGTCTTATTCAATAACGGGTCAAAAGTATTCGTTAAGGGGTAGCCAAAAGTTAGCGTGTGGTAGCGCAATGAGGTACATAGAGAGGTGGTGAGACAGGTCCTGTGCAAACGTAGTGGTAAAGTTTTTTTTAAGTAAACAAAGTTACCATGACTATGGGTGACGTCACTACTGACCCAACAAAACGTCGTAGTCGGCTGTTTGCTGGTAGTTACCAAACAAACATTCAACAAGTAAGTAATGGTTATTTTTTCCATTAGATTCGGTTCCGAAAAGTCTAGAAATTTATACGGGTTGATTGAAGTGGTGATCTAACCGGTGTCAGTGCAAATTTGCAAGGAGTTTGGCGTTTTCTAAGTCAGATTGTAAGCTGGGATTGAAAACTACATTAGGCATTTGTGTAGCCCCGGAAAGTCCCGCGATGTCCATATCGAATCCAGTTATGATGAACTGGCTAGATTTTAGCATCGGCAGTGGACTTGACGTCATCGTGATACTGCTCAGCTGCTGTGTGGATGGACTTTTGACCGGAACAAAGATTATCTTTCCATGCCTGCGAGAAGGAATTCACCAGAGGAGCTCTCATTGCTTGCTTCCATTTTCACATTGAGCAGGTAAGACTCTATCTACATTTTTTAAATATAAACCCTAAATTAATTATAAAAAAATGTTTTCCCGAACAGACAATCGAAATACTGGGTCAAGGTGCGGAACAATGTAATGGGGGCTGATTGTGGTCGGTGCCACATAAATAAACAATTCAAAATCTGAGCTAAATTTTCTATTTTGGCAACATTTATAAACCCCCTTTTCCCAGCTAGAACATGTGTGTCATTAGGCTTTCACTTACGCTTCGTTGGGGTTATCACCCGGGACCTGTCGCTCGTCTCGCAGCGTCGCCTCATGCTTGCGCGATCCTCCACTAGTGCTGCTCTTCCGTAGGAGGCGGAGGCCGCCACACGCGACCCTGTCGCGCCTCGTCGGAGCGCAACCGAAATGGCTGAGCCCAGCGTTCGATGGTGTTGATTCCGATGGTGCCTCTTCTGACACTGTTTCGCCTCACGCGACTCTGTCGGGTCTTGCTCGAGTGCAAGCGAAGCTGCTGGCCCCCACACTTGATCCTGAAGCGCGCCTTGTTGCTGATAGCGCCTCTTCCGGACGCTTCGTCGCCTCTCACCTGAGAGTAGCTGGTGCTGCCGGTCGCAGCGCACAATTTTGGCGCACCTGTCGTGCTGCTGGCGCCTCTTCCGGACAATGCCTTGCCTCAGGCAACCGCCGCGTCTGCTTGCCGAGCGTAATCGGCGCTGCCGAGCACCACGCTCGATTTTGGCGCACCTGTTGTGCTGCTGGCTCCTCTTCCGGACAATGCCTCGCCTCCGGCAACCTTGTCGCGTCTGCTTGCCGAGCGTAACCGATCCTACCGGTTGCCACGTTCGATTTTGGCGCACCTCTCGCACCGCTAGCGCCTCTTTCGGATGATATTTTCTGCTTTCCGCGACCCTGTCGCGTCTCACGCCGATGCTGCTGGTCGCCACACTCCTTTTCGGAGCACCTGCTATGCCGACGGCACCTCTGCCGGACAATAGTTTGCCTCCCGCGACCCCGTCGCGTTTCTCGTCGAGCGTAACCGGTGCTGCCGGTCACCACGCTCGTTCTTAGAGCACCTGCCGTGCCGATGGCGCCTCTGCCGGACGATATTTAGCCTCCCGCGACCCTGTCGCGTCTCTCGTTGAGCGTAGCCGGGGGTGCCGATCACCACGCTTGTTTTTAGAGCACCTGCCGTGCCGATGGAGCCTCTGCTGGGCGATATTTTGCCTCTCGCGACCCTGTCGCGTCTCTCGCCGATGCTGCCGGTTACCACACTCCTTTTCGGAACACCTGTTGCGCTGCTAGCGCCTTCCCGGACACCGTGTTGGCTCACGCGACTCCGTCGCGTCTCGCTGGCCGTAGCTGGTACTGTCGGTCGTCGCACTTGTTGATGAAAGGCCTGTGGTGCTGATGGTGCCAGCACAGATAGCGGAAGAAAAAAGGGCCGCAACGCGACCCTTGGTTTATCTATTGTTTCCTTCCGCCCGTTCTAGTGTTCTTCCGGCTGAAGTTGCCTGCGCTACTTGGTGGCTTTGCTGCTTCCTTCCAGGGGCAGGCTTTTCTTTTTTTTTTCCGGCCGTTCCTTCTGGTGGCTTCCGGTTGAAGTGCTCTGTGGCTCCACGTTTCTTCCGAGGTCGCTTGTGCGCGGTTTTTCCCGATTCCTCGACTGGAGTTGGCCTCTCTGCCCTTGAGTTGTTCCGTCTGAACTTAACCTCGCTGTCTCGGATCCTTCCTGACGCTGTCCGGATTTTATCGGGAGTCGCGACGCCGCACTCGTTTTCCGAACGAAATCCCTGTTCGGATACGGCGGAAGTTCGTTGCCCCGGATCGTCGAACCGTCTTGCCGGATTTGTCACGATTTTGGTGGAAATCTTTTTACCGCACTCGCGCACTTCACGTGGTGTTTTCCACTCGGCCTTTTCTTTTCCTTTTCCCTCCTGCCACGCGGGAATTCTCGTTGACAGTTCTTCCCATACACGCTTACTATTTTCCATCCATCAGTGGCATTTTTTCTACCCATTTCCGCTAAATATTTTCTGCATGGGTCTGTTTTTTTTTTTGCGTAAGCCTGTTCAATGTTCTGATGTTGCTCTGGTGTGGGATGGGTTATTTTAAAAAACTTGTTGCCTTATGCTCATCGTATCATTTTCATTTCAGGACAAAAATTTAACGTAGTGAAAAAATTCATATGCAACACAACATTGCTGCTTTGGTAGAATTTTTCATGGATCATGACAAGGATCCATGAAAAATTCATAATCACGCCACTAGGAATTCGAAGGAGATATTAAAATCGACGGCTGTGTCGAGAAAACCTCGTACTGATGTCACCCTGCAGTGGTGAGTATCTTCAAAACTAAAGACAATAAACTATATCTCTACGCCAACGAATCTTGGCAGAATCCAACAAAATTTAGGCCAACAAGTTATGGCAAATGTGTCGATCATTACCAGTATATCTGGCAGAAAGAAACTCCTTCGAATCCTTATAACAATCCACTTAATAACATCCACCTCAGCAGCATACGAAAATCCAAAATCAAATGGTTATTGATAGAGATAATAACCTAGATTTTACAAATAGAACTTAACAAACGAAATTTAGGTGGGAACTTAACTGGTTTATACTAAAAGCAACAGAAGTCTAAGGAAAAGAGGGATTTAATCCTCTTAATTACCAAGGGCCCGGAATAGAGGTTATACCGCGCCTCCAGATCGCGTTCCTTTTGATATTTCCTTGGCAACCCCGTTGACAACTGTGCATGATCCATTATGTATCATTATGTGAGGTTGGTGATTTGTGGTCAAGTCTGAATCGGACAGTTGAACTGTCGACACCATTTCAGGCGAGGGTAATTTGTGGTTCCGCTGCGCGTATTTTGGGGTGTGGACCGTGGTAGATGGTGATCTCATAGCTTGTGGTTTTGACAAAGTTGGGAGATAGCTTTTGAGAATTTCGTTTAGATCGGGAAGTCGTAATCGGAAGTTGACATGGTTGGTTGAAGATGTTCTTGATCGGGAAGTCTTAATCGGGAGTTGACATGGTTGGTTGAAGATAGTCTTGATCGGGAAGTCTTAATCGGGAGTTGTCATGGTTGATTGAAGATGGTCTTGATCTGGTAGTCTTGATCGGGTAGTCTTGATGGGTAGTCTTAATCGGGTAGTCTTGATCGGGTAGTCTTAATCGGGAGGTCTTAATCGGGAGTTCCTTGTGGATGAACTTGTTCGGTTTTCTTATTTCTGGGAAGCCTGGTCAGCTATGGTCCTCCGGACTAGGAGAAAGTCAGCAGGAATCTTGCAACCTCTTTCAAGCTACCCTGGGTGTTGTCCTGATTCGTCCTGTTGATACTGTGCTGAATAAGCAGGGTTCGTGTTAGCGGGACAAAATCGGATATTGCTGCTGCTGCTGCGAATGAGCTCCCTCAGACGGGCCCTTCTTCCGGAGTCGTCGAGCAAAGCAGATGGTTGTGGTGCTGACGATGAACGTGTTTTTTCGCATCGGCGATGCTTTTGTTGGCAACCTTGGGTAGCGGACATAGCTAGACTTGTTACTGTACTCGCGAGGAGGTAGATAAGAGATATTGCTCACTGCGTTTTCCAGATGCACGATTTTTCCCGATCGGCCTAACGGTATTTCCTGCTCTGTTGCGCTTGGTTGACAGGCTTTGGCTGTGGTCATAGCTGAGGGTTTTTGTATTTATTCGGAGATTTTTGGGGTTGGTGGATGATCTCCTGTTTGTGGTAGTAACGACTGGCGTGTTTTGACCTCGAGAGGCTCTTGTTGACTACCTTGGGTAGCGGTCATAGCTCGATTATTATGTGCGTGTGGCTTTTGACAGTTAGCGAGAGAGAGTCGATATGGTAGTAGCGGCCGTCATGATGTCTACTCCTCACAACTTCTTCGCATAACTGAGTTCTATGGTGCTGAATCCTCTTCTTGATGTCCTGACAATCCTTTCAATTGCAGCGACGTGGTGTTTGGAGCTGCTGTACTTGACTTTCCGAACATTCCAATATCCCGAACCTGGATGGGTTCTCTGCGATGGTGTGTAGCGCCTGGCTACGGTGGCTCACCAGTGCTACTATCCCCAGCGCTGCTACGCTGCTTCAAGATGACAGGATTGCATTCTGGACAATGAGTGGCGGTAATCCCACGCAAGGTTGCCAGCCCTCTCCAAATTCTGACGAACTTCCTGGCAGAGTTCTCAGAGTCCATTCAGCCGACGCTGGTCCTACGCAAGGCCGTTGTCTCCTTCATAAGCCTACTTCGTCGTGTTCGTCGTTGTCGTAGCGACGAATTAGCATCAGCTGTGCTCCGTTGAGTTGTTCGAATGGAAGATTTCTGCATAATTTACTCCGAGTTGTTGGGGGCGAGGTTTCAAAGATGATGTTGGTCCTTCAGCCTTCTCCATTTCGTGTTTTGTGCTCCGAGTGAGCTTGTGGTCAGCGTTGTTGCTTACATAGCTTGAATAACTTAGTCTGGTTTGATGTCCTTCACGTGGTAGCGACCTCGCTTTCCGGTGACGACATCCTCCAGAGTGTAGAGATTGGCTCCCAGCTTTTCTTTAACGATAGCTGGAATAAATTTGGGGTCCAGTTTCTTGTTGATATGGTCCGCCTTCGAAGAAAGAACAAACGAGCGGCGCCATACTAGCTCGCCCGGTTGAAAGGACACAGTCCGCTTTTGTAGATCGTAGCGCTTCTTTGTCTTCTCGTGGGTCTTCTTGATCCGCTGTTGGATGAATTTGTGAATCCTGTTGATCGTGGATAGCCGCATCTCCTGCGCGACCTTTGGATCGTCCGACACGTTTAAGTCCTGCAGAGTGTAGAGGTCCGTGTGCAACAGAAGTTCCCTGCCGAAGTTGGCGAAGTGCGGGCTGACTCCGGTTGATTCGTGCTTCGCACTGTTGATAGCTGCGGTGATGGCGGCCAGGTTCTTGTCCCACTCTCGATGATCTTCCTCCAACAACGATCGAACACAAGTGATAAGAACTCTGTTCACTCGCTCGGCGTTGTTGACCTGCGGTGCGTAGAAAGCGGTCTTCATGTGGATGATGTTGTGACGGCTTAGCAGCGCTCGAAACACCTGCGACTCGAACTGCTTGCCGTTATCTGATAAAATAATCCTTGGTCTGGAGAACTTGAGGAACACCTTTTCTTCCAAAAACTCGACCATCTTGCTCGAATCGGCGGCTCGCATCGGGTGAGCGATGACGTATTTCGTGATCCAATCGACGATGACCAGAAGAACTGTGTTGCCCTTCTTAGATCTGGTGAGCGGCCCGACGAAGTCAATGGATATTAACTCCCACGGTACCTTTGCTGGCTTGAGCTTCCCCATCTGCGGCATCATTCTTATATTGGGCGCTTTACTAGCCTTGCACGTAGTGCATGCTTTGACGTAACGGGCGACGTTGTCCTGCATCTTCGGCCAGTAATAGTGCTGCTGTAGTTTGTGCCATGTCTTCTGGAAGCCTAGATGCGCTGCTGATGGTGCGTCGTGATATCGACGAATGAGTTCTGCTCGGTGGTTTTCCGGAACAATTTTCTTCCATCGATGCGTGATTAAACCAGCCTCATCCTTACAATGACAATTTTTGTAGAGCTCGTTGTTCGCGATACGGAAATCGGGATATTTGTCGCCATTCCTTTCTACCTGTTCGGACGAGGAAATAAAAAAACCGCTTTTGAAGCAACTTCGATTGTAGCAGTAGTAGCAGTAGCAGCAGAGCATATAAGTAGCTCAAACTAAAACGAGTTAATTTATTAGTTAGAGGAAAGTTTTTAGAGATTGTACAACTTACAACAAATGGTTTTCTTCCTCGGATTTTTTCCGAACAATTTGGCTCGATTGGCCTTCTACTAGGCTCGCCTAAAGATATAAAATTCCTTATAAAGAAAGGGTGATTTAACAAAGGTTATATTAACTTACGGTTTAGATCGACTTCCGGATCTATAAAACCGGGTTTTATAAGGTTTCTTCCTTAGCTTTCTGCCAAACAATGTGGCACAGTTCGCCTTCTGCTAGGCTCGCCTAAATGCAATGTTGATTATTAAAAAAAATGGTACAGATCGCAACAAGTCGTTTTACTTACGATGCAGTAGTGAAATTAACACTGATTCTCACACGAAAACCTAACTTATTCGCGACAAATTAATGCTAATTTTAGATTAGCGCTTCGGGATAACAATTTACTGTTGGCTTACTTCGACTAGTGAAAAAACGATGCTCTATATCAACCGTCGATTCTGTCACTTTGACAGATGCGGCAAAACTTCGCCGCGCTCACTGGTAACGCGGCGTCGCTGCTCGGTCCAAGGGTGCCAGCGGTGCCAACATCGCCCCCGCCCGTAACTCTAGTGCAGGGTCCTTCACCTGACTGGATTTACGACCAATCTCCAACACCGCAAGCTTGTTCACAGGACGACGCAGCTCCTTCCCATTCGCCAAACGCACCACAGCTCTGCGAATCACTCCGTCTCGTCCAGGGATGATCTGCTGGACCACGCCTCGCATCCAGGTCTTCCGGCTGTTACCATCGGCTATGTACACCAGGTCTCCTTCGGCTACCGGTTGGCTGTCGGCGTGCCACTTCGTTGGTTGATCGATACAGGGCACGTATTCTTTGACCCAACGTTGCCACAGGATGTCCGCTAGCTGAAGTGCTCGTTTATACTGGTCCCGCAAAGCTTCAGCAGGATTGGCCGTTTCCTCCACCTGATGATGTTCCCCGGACGGAAAACCTCGGAGGAAGTGATTTGGCGTCAAAGCTTCCACCTCCGATGACTCTTGGGGAATGTACGTCAGCGGTCTACAGTTGATCATTTCCGCAGCTTTGGCCAACACGGTCAGCAACACTTCGTCGGTTAGTCGTCGGCCGTCGTCCAGAGCCTTCATCGCCTCCTTGGTTGATCTCACGAGCCTCTCCCAGATCCCTCCCATAGGAGGGGCTGAGGGAGTGTTGAATTTCCAGCGTGTTCGAGCTCTAGTGAACCTATCAGCACAATCGGTACCGATTTGCAGTCCCAGTTGTCGCTTGGTAGGACGTTGACTGCCGTCCATGAACGACTCCAGATCAGTGCGGAGTTTTATTGAAAACCGGAAGACATCTTCGACTGGATCCCAGAACACACCAAGAATGCGCTCCATGTTCGTTGTCTTGTTGGCGCTGAAATGGACTACTTGGCGCTCCGTCGGCTCCTCCAATTTCTCCAGGACTTCGGTACTATTTGAGACCCAGTTTCGAATTCGGAACCCACCTGCCGAGTGGATCTTCTTCACCTGCTGTGCTCGCGTGACCGCCTCTTCCACTGAATCTGCGCTATCGAGGTAATCGTCAACGTAAGTATTGTCGACAATCGCCGCTGCTGCATCCGGATATTCGTCTGCAAAGTCCTTTGCGTTCCGGTTCTTTATATACTGGGCGGAACACGGTGAGCACGTAGAGCCAAAGGTCGCCACGTCCATGACGAAGATCTCCGGCTGATCAGTCGGCTCATCCCGGTACAGAAAACGTTGGGCCTGCTTGTCGCTCCGTCGTATACCAATTTGGTGGTACATTTCCATTATGTCACCCCCAAAGGCGATGGGTCGCTCTCGGAAGTGAAACAAAACTCCAGGCAGATCGGTCAGCATATCGGGCCCCTTCAAAAGAGCCGAGTTGAGCGAAATTCCGTTGACTGCGGCCGCCGCGTCCCAAACAAGGCGGACCTTGCTTGGCTTTCTTGGATTGAGGACCACGTTTAAGGGGAGGTACCAGACCTTGGCACCAGCAGCAGCGTCAGCGTAATCTTGGGCAGTCGCTTTATGGGCGTACCCCTTTTCTTGGTACTCGGCGATTTGTTTAGATACCTTCTCCTTCAGCTCCGGATTTCTCGACAACTTTCGTTCTAAAGCTTTCAGCCGCTTCACGGCCATCGGGTAACTGTCGGGCAATTGAGGGTTGTCATCCCTCCACAGCAGCCCTGTCTCGAAGCGTTGGCCAATTCGCACGGTGGTTTTTTCTAACAGGTCACGAGCACGACGATCTTCCGACGATTCAGGCAAAATTGAAACTGCGATTCCGGCTTCTTCCAGCATGTATTGACTACGTAGCAGCTCATGCAGCTCGCGATCTGCCGGGCTCATGTCGTGGTGACCAGAAAACATTTCGGAGGTATCTGCTGAATTTTGTGGCCCGTACACTGTCCAACCAAGATGAGTTCGAACTGCAATCGGTTCACCAGGGGCCCCAATCCGTGATTCCAACGGGGCGTAGACGTGCAGATGCTTGAGTCCAATTAGAATTCGTGGAGTTTCGCAGCGGTAGTCGCAGACAGGTAGCCCTTCCAGATGCTGGTACTTCCTTGCGACATCTGCGAAGAGTAGTTTCTGCTCGGGTAGTTTCAATTTCTCAACGGTGTGCACATTCTTCAGCACGAACTGCTCCGACGAATCAATAGCGGAAATCGATAGGTGCACCCGCTTTGAGTCGCGCTCCATGCGCGTCATACCCGCCGTCCACTTGACGATAAGTGGTTGTGGTTCTCCTCCCAGCTGAATCTGATCGGCAACCTCACGTTCCACCAAAGAGCAGGATGCGCCTTCATCCAGGAATGCGATTACGTTCACCGAGTGGTTGCCGTTACTTAGTCGGACAGGTACCATTCGATAAATCACTGGTTGTTGAAAGTCGACACTGTGAGCGTTGCAATCAGTTGTGACCACAGGATTGTTGTTGTTCGTTGGGTGAAGTAGTGGGTGGTGCATTTCATGACAGTTTCCGATGTTGCACTTGCGCTTGAAACGACAGTTCGAATCGCCATGTTCGTTGAGGCAAAGTTTGCACAGCTTCCATTTGGCCACTTCCTTCACGCGACCTTCCCAGGACAGCTTAGCAAAGTCGTCACAAAACCGTGTGCGATGATCGGTGCGATTGCAAATGTGGCATGGCACCCGGGTCTGCTGCTGTTGTACGGACTTAGATGAGGAAGAGGAGGGGGCAGACTGCTCTCTTTTTATGCTTGCCCGCTTGTCCTCGAACTCTCCGATGTGGGTATGCAGGTAACCCTCAGCACTTTTCTCCTTCACTTTCTTGTCGGCTCTCGGTTTCTCTGGCTTCGGCCTCTCCTTGCTGCAACCGTGCATCCGGTTGATGTGTTCCAGTTCTAGGGCATCGGCTCCGATGGCGGTGATGAAATCGGAAAAGGTTTTCAGAGTGGAAAAACCTTGCTGACGTCTGTAGCGGATCCATTCAATCTGCGTCTGACCAGGAAGCTTGGCCACAAGGATCTCGATTAGATGTGGATTCACCAAGTGATCCCGGAGACCGGACGCAATCAGGTGATCGGTGAGTTGCTGCACGATGATGCCGAAATCCGAAAAAGTTACCGGATTTTCCAGACATGGTGGCTTCGCATTCTGCGCCTTGCGCACAAGCGCAGAAATTATTTGTTCCGGGCGTCCATAAAGCCTCCGGAGTGTTTCGATGGCTTCGGGTACCGTTTCAGGCAGCATCAAATGGTGGCGCACTTTAGCGCGCGCTGGATTTTGAATCGCCTCCTGCAGTCTCCCAAGATTGTCTAAGTTCGACCAGTTGCACGCCAAGTTTCCATTGATGTAGCTGCTGTAAAACAGCGGCCATTCCTCGGGATCTCCGCTGAAGGTCGGCAATTTGCAGAACGGTCCTTTTCGAGCAGCGATCTGTGCCCTGGTCAACTCCGCTACTGGTGGCAAAGCAATTTGCGGCCATTGTGCATCCGAATGGGGAGGCGGATTGGGCGGATCGCATGGACCCACTGGGCCCCCTAGATGTAGCCGATGCATGGCCGAATGCGGGAATTGGTTGGGAGAATTTTGATTCACTGGTTCCTCTGGTACTAACGGCAGACCGCGATTTGGCAGCGGATTGTGCCTCACCGGTGGATTCACTGGAACGTTCGAAAGATTGCGCCCATCTATTTGGTTCGGAACTTGCGGAGGCGCCGACAGGTGAGAAGGCAAAGGATGATTAACGATCGGTGCATTCGAGTTGCTTGGAATAACTCTGGCTGGATACACCCCGGGATTGCGCAACGGTGTCGTCGGTACTTGAGCGGAATTGCTTCCGGATAGCGGAGTAGAATACACCGGATACACATTCGAATCAAATGTAACTTTTCTTTGTTCCGCGCCGCCAACAAAATGCTGCGGAATGTCATTTGCATCGGGATAGTTGAGTGATTGTTGATTGAGCCCGTAGGTACTCCACAGTTGGCTCCTCTTGATCTGATATTCCTTATCAGCTTTCCGCCTCATCTCCAGCATTTCACGTTCCAACTCGAGCTGTGCCAAGCGCTTTTGCTCCTCGCGCTGCAGCTGTCGCTGGAAATTCCGACGCTGCATCTCTCTCATCATCATCAAATCACGTTCGTGCTGCTCGTCGGCAGCTTTCTGCTGCTCTTCATTTTGCTTCCAGCGTGCATCCTTTCCGGCACCAAGATCCAGAAACTGCAGGGCGGAAATGTCCTCCTGAGAACCGCCACACGCATTTTCGACAACTGTTTCGGTTGAACAAGTGGGGCAGCTCCATGGTTCGTCGACAATTTCCTCCGTAACACCGGCGCAGGAGTAATGAAACCAGCCCGGACAGGTGTCACATTGGACCATATGGTGGTCAGCATGATTCGGCTCCTCACACAGAGCACAATCATATGCGGTGTTCTCGGCGTTAGACTGCTGCTGGAGGTTTTGATCCATAACCTCAATCTGCTCCAGGCTTCTAGCCGAACTCATTTGTTTTTGAGTTTTGTTCGGACGAGGAAATAAAAAAACCGCTTTTGAAGCAACTTCGATTGTAGCAGTAGTAGCAGTAGCAGCAGAGCATATAAGTAGCTCAAACTAAAACGAGTTAATTTATTAGTTAGAGGAAAGTTTTTAGAGATTGTACAACTTACAACAAATGGTTTTCTTCCTCGGATTTTTTCCGAACAATTTGGCTCGATTGACCTTCTACTAGGCTCGCCTAAAGATATAAAATTCCTTATAAAGAAAGGGTGATTTAACAAAGGTTATATTAACTTACGGTTTAGATCGACTTCCGGATCTATAAAACCGGGTTTTATAAGGTTTCTTCCTTAGCTTTCTGCCAAACAATGTGGCACAGTTCGCCTTCTGCTAGGCTCGCCTAAATGCAATGTTGATTATTAAAAAAAATGGTACAGATCGCAACAAGTCGTTTTACTTACGATGCAGTAGTGAAATTAACACTGATTCTCACACGAAAACCTAACTTATTCGCGACAAATTAATGCTAATTTTAGATTAGCGCTTCGGGATAACAATTTACTGTTGGCTTACTTCGACTAGTGAAAAAACGATGCTCTATATCAACCGTCGATTCTGTCACTTTGACAGATGCGGCAAAACTTCGCCGCGCTCACTGGTAACGCGGCGTCGCTGCTCGGTCCAAGGGTGCCAGCGGTGCCAACACTACCTGCTTGACGATGTTCTTGTACCATGGATCATTCTCCTCGGAAATCGAAAACACTAGCGAACAGACTACTCTGGATAGCGCATCTGGTACGGTGTTGCAGCTGCCCTTCCGGTACCTGATTTCGAAGTCGAACGCGTTGAGTCTCAAGAGCCATCTGCTCATCAAGGCTGTGGGGTTTTTCAAAGTTTTCAGATAGCTGAGGGCGGAATGGTCACAGTAGACGACGAAACGTACCCCTTCTATATAACCACGAAACTTTTCTATCGCACGAATGACTGCTAAGCACTCTTTTTCTGTAACTGTGTACTTTCGCTCCGACGAAGATAGCTTCTGGGAAAAATAACTGATCGGGTGTTCTTCTCCCTCGATGTCCTGCGTCAATACAGCACCAATCGCGACATCGCTAGCGTCGCATGCTATCGAGAACGGTTTTGTATAGTCCGGCATCGCAAGTACTGGCGCGGTAACTAAAGCTGACTTGAGTTTGAGAAAAGCTTCTTCTGCTGCTGTAGTCCATCGAAATTTGATCTTGGCTTTCGTGAGCTCCGTGATTGGTGCAGCAATTCGTGAGAACTCCGGAATGAAGCGTCGATACCATCCGCATAAGCCTAGGAATCTTTGAACCTCCTTTCGTGTATTTGGAACTGGAAATTTGACGATGCTCTCCACCTTTTCCTCGTCGACCCTCCATCCTCCTTCACTGAGAACGTAGCCCAAATATTTTATGCGTTGGCGACAGAACTTGGATTTTTCCGGAGAAATGGTGAGATTCGCCTGACCTAATCTGGTTGCCACTTCCTGAAGAACTGCTACGTGTTCGTCAAACGTTTTGGAGCAGATAATAATGTCGTCCAAATAGTGAAAGACAAATGGCTCCATGTCCGCGAAGAGATGTGTCATTAGTCTTGCGAGTCCTTGACTTGCCGTACAGATACCAAAAGGAACAACCTTAAATTGGTAGTGACCACGGGATGGTACGGTGAAAGCTGTTAAGGGTCGTGACTTTTGTTGGAGCGGCATCTGCCAGAAGGCATCCTTCAAGTCAATTGATGATATGTACGAGCATCCTCCGAGGTTATTAATGATTGCGGAGATCTGCGGTATCGGATAACCTTCGTTCACCATGATTGAGTTCAGGTGTCTTGCGTCTAAACATACCCGGTATCTGCCATCTTTCTTCTTCACCGCTACCAGTGGATTGTTCCACGGTGAGAACACTGCTTCTTCGATCACGTCCAGGGATAGCATCCGGTCGACTTCCTTGTTGACTTCCGCTAGGACGTACTGCGACATTGGGTAGTACCGTTGTTTCCTTGGCGGCGCATTTCCGACGTCGATTTGATGTTCGTAGATCTGCGTCCTGCCAAGCTTACCATCTTCTGCCTTCGGAAAAGTGTGTACCACTTGGTCTAGTCGCTTTCGCTGTTCTGGTGAAAGCTCCTTCATCGGTTCTGCATCTTCTTCTAGTTCACTGCTCATCATCGAGAAGCACACTGCCTTGACGCCAAACGTTTGCCAGAAGTTCATGCCCATGATAGCGCAATCTGGCAGGCTAGGCACGAGTAGAACCGGCAAAATTTCGCTTCGGTTGTTGTACGATATTGGCAGACGTGTGAAGTGATTGATCTGGTGTGGCGTTCCGTCCGCTGTCTTGATCCCACCGCTCAGTGCTTCTTTTCGTAGTCCAAGCTCTTCTACAATCTGTGCTTTACTGCCACCTAACAAAGAACAGTTTGCACCACTGTCCAACAAAGCTGTAACTTTCTTTCCAAGAACGTCCAGAACGGCGTGCGGACGATTGTCATGTCCCGGATTGATAATGATAGAGTTGATGTCTTGTAAATCGGGAGGTATTGAAGGTTGATAGCTGTGTTGCCAAGAATCTGGCCCTTCATCTACCACCTCCTCGCTGCGGCGTTTTCCGCTTCACTGTTACAAACAAGACAGCTGCGTAACGTGTAACCTTTTCGACCGCATCTGTAGCAAAAGAGAATTGCTTGTGCCTTTGTGCAATCCGGAAACCTATGCCCCTCCTCATCGCAGTTCCAGCAAAGCGCTGGACGGTACGCTGCATGCTGAACAGGATCTAGATCGTACATATTGCTGCCTGCTTGCTGAAGCTGCTGGTTCTGGAGCTGTGGTTGATAGTGCTGTTGGAATTGCCGTTGAGGCTGCTGTTGTTGAAGCTGCTGCTGTTGAGGCTGCTGTTCAGGCTGCTGCTGTTGTTGAAGCTGCTGCCGCGGCGCCCATTTAGCTTGCTGTTGCAACGGATGTTGTATTCGATAGTTCTCCGCTTGACTGCCTTGCCGATTCACCAAATTGCTCTGACCTGCCGAAGTTGTAGGCGGTTGTTGACGCTGTTCCGGTCGTTGTACAGAGTGGTGCTGCTGTAGTCCTGTATTGAAACGATTCGATCTGCGCTCCAGTTGAAGCTTCATGGCACAAACTTGCTCGTACAGCTGGTTAAAGTCCCCTTGCAAACCGTTTGCTTCTTCTGGATCCACTAGATCTGCTTCAGTTTGGATAGCTGACGTTGAAGCCGCACCTTGCTGGCTCTCGTTCTCCACCGTATAAACTCTGTTGAGGCGTGGCTGTTGTATTGGAAGCCTATGCGATGGTGCTGAGCATGAGGTGGCTCCGTACAACTGCTCGTCCGCCTCTACTGCTTGCAATCTCCCGAACCGCTGCTGCTGGTGTTGCTGAGGTCGACTTGTTGTTGCTGGTGTTGCGAAGTTTGGTTCTAGTAAGTGGTTGTGCGGAATTGGAATTCTGCGCTGCTGGTTCAGTAAGAGCCTTGTTTCGTCGAAGTTGCTGCAGACGTTGACCAGGTCCATCAGTGTCTTTGGCTGAGCGGCTGTTACTATTGTTGCATAATCCATGTTCATATTTTTCTTGACTATGAACAACTTCTCCTCTTCCGTAAGTGGTGGATCGATGAAGCGGAATAGTGTAGAGGAATAGTGTCGCGGAAGAACTTATCGAACGTTTCGTTGGCACCTTGAAAACGGAAGCTGGCTTCCAACCTCAGGATCTGAGCATACCCGCTAGGCAGGAATTCCCGTCGAATTTCTTGCTTGAATGCTTGCCAGGAATACAGGCGACGTTGGGCAAGTGCTCTTGAGTACCAGTCGAGGGCGTCTTCAAGCAACAGGTGCTTGATAGAAGCCAGAAGTGTCTGATCGTCGATTCCCTCTGATCTGGCAAACGTCTCCACCCGGTCCAAGAAAATGTTGAGGGACGTGGTGTCCTTTTCGCCTCGGAACTTGAAAGGCCAATTGTGAATCGCCTTCTGCATCCGCCTGTCGTAGTTGCTACCACTTCGGTTTGTAAAGCTGTCGTTCAACTGCTGCTGCCTCCTTTGTCGTTGTTGAATGTCGAACCGCAGTTCGTCCAGAACGTTCACAGCAGCTAGACCAGCCGAACTACCCGACCTCCGGATGATTACTTCCTCCGAGTCCCTCTGTCCTTGTCTGCCTCCTTGGAACGGAAGAGAAGACGGCTCAACATCCACCTCTTGCATCCGTGCTCGTGCTCCTTCATCATTTCCGGCTGCTTGTGGCCTCGGTGGAATCGTCAACGCATCGCAGGCATCCCTACTGCTACTGTTCTCTGCCTGGATGGTTGGGACACTAGTTGAAAGGCTAGTGTTTTCTGTTTCACTTAGCACCATATTGACTGCACTGTTCACGCACTCTATCTGAGCTAGCAGCGTCTCTACAAGCTCGCACACGACCCTACGCGTTTCCTCTAAACTCGCGACCACTGGAATCAGTGATAATCTTTGCCGGTAATGAAGCAATCTCGATTTCGCGCAAGCCATTTGATCGGCGTTTCTATTCTGCGTGGCTAAATCAACATGATTCCTCAATTCTACAACTGCCCTCTGGCAGACCTCGATGTTCAACTCCGGCGACATTACGTGTTCTGAATTAACATAAATGGTGTCTCTAAGGGTGTCCTCTTGGACAAGGGCTTTTAACTTGACCACCCTAGCTCTTCTAGAGCATGGGGCTAGATTCGTAACATGGCGCAAGGCCAATTCATATTCCATCTCCTCATCATTCAGATGATACAATTCAATTTGTTTATTCATCATTTATTTGGATCAAAACCAGATATTTTCAGTGGACTTACAGATTTAAAAAAAAAACTTGATACGATATCAAAACTTGAGCAAAAATCAAAATAAGTCTAACAGTTTCTTTTACAAATCAACTGTTTTAATAATCATCACAATATCATCATTTCATCAACATTTAATGATATTTATTAAGTTAAACGAACAAAACAATACGGTTCGTTTTTAGTTGGGCGCCATTTGTAATGGGGGCTGATTGTGGTCGGTGCCACATAAATAAACAATTCAAAATCTGAGCTAAATTTTCTATTTTGGCAACATTTATAAACCCCCTTTTCCCAGCTAGAACATGTGTGTCATTAGGCTTTCACTTACGCTTCGTTGGGGTTATCACCCGGGACCTGTCGCTCGTCTCGCAGCGTCGCCTCATGCTTGCGCGATCCTCCACTAGTGCTGCTCTTCCGTAGGAGGCGGAGGCCGCCACACGCGACCCTGTCGCGCCTCGTCGGAGCGCAACCGAAATGGCTGAGCCCAGCGTTCGATGGTGTTGATTCCGATGGTGCCTCTTCTGACACTGTTTCGCCTCACGCGACTCTGTCGGGTCTTGCTCGAGTGCAAGCGAAGCTGCTGGCCCCCACACTTGATCCTGAAGCGCGCCTTGTTGCTGATAGCGCCTCTTCCGGACGCTTCGTCGCCTCTCACCTGAGAGTAGCTGGTGCTGCCGGTCGCAGCGCACAATTTTGGCGCACCTGTCGTGCTGCTGGCGCCTCTTCCGGACAATGCCTTGCCTCAGGCAACCGCCGCGTCTGCTTGCCGAGCGTAATCGGCGCTGCCGAGCACCACGCTCGATTTTGGCGCACCTGTTGTGCTGCTGGCTCCTCTTCCGGACAATGCCTCGCCTCCGGCAACCTTGTCGCGTCTGCTTGCCGAGCGTAACCGATCCTACCGGTTGCCACGTTCGATTTTGGCGCACCTCTCGCACCGCTAGCGCCTCTTTCGGATGATATTTTCTGCTTTCCGCGACCCTGTCGCGTCTCACGCCGATGCTGCTGGTCGCCACACTCCTTTTCGGAGCACCTGCTATGCCGACGGCACCTCTGCCGGACAATAGTTTGCCTCCCGCGACCCCGTCGCGTTTCTCGTCGAGCGTAACCGGTGCTGCCGGTCACCACGCTCGTTCTTAGAGCACCTGCCGTGCCGATGGCGCCTCTGCCGGACGATATTTAGCCTCCCGCGACCCTGTCGCGTCTCTCGTTGAGCGTAGCCGGGGGTGCCGATCACCACGCTTGTTTTTAGAGCACCTGCCGTGCCGATGGAGCCTCTGCTGGGCGATATTTTGCCTCTCGCGACCCTGTCGCGTCTCTCGCCGATGCTGCCGGTTGCCACACTCCTTTTCGGAACACCTGTTGCGCTGCTAGCGCCTTCCCGGACACCGTGTTGGCTCACGCGACTCCGTCGCGTCTCGCTGGCCGTAGCTGGTACTGTCGGTCGTCGCACTTGTTGATGAAAGGCCTGTGGTGCTGATGGTGCCAGCACAGATAGCGGAAGAAAAAAGGGCCGCAACGCGACCCTTGGTTTATCTATTGTTTCCTTCCGCCCGTTCTAGTGTTCTTCCGGCTGAAGTTGCCTGCGCTACTTGGTGGCTTTGCTGCTTCCTTCCAGGGGCAGGCTTTTCTTTTTTTTTTCCGGCCGTTCCTTCTGGTGGCTTCCGGTTGAAGTGCTCTGTGGCTCCACGTTTCTTCCGAGGTCGCTTGTGCGCGGTTTTTCCCGATTCCTCGACTGGAGTTGGCCTCTCTGCCCTTGAGTTGTTCCGTCTGAACTTAACCTCGCTGTCTCGGATCCTTCCTGACGCTGTCCGGATTTTATCGGGAGTCGCGACGCCGCACTCGTTTTCCGAACGAAATCCCTGTTCGGATACGGCGGAAGTTCGTTGCCCCGGATCGTCGAACCGTCTTGCCGGATTTGTCACGATTTTGGTGGAAATCTTTTTACCGCACTCGCGCACTTCACGTGGTGTTTTCCACTCGGCCTTTTCTTTTCCTTTTCCCTCCTGCCACGCGGGAATTCTCGTTGACAGTTCTTCCCATACACGCTTACTATTTTCCATCCATCAGTGGCATTTTTTCTACCCATTTCCGCTAAATATTTTCTGCATGGGTCTGTTTTTTTTTTGCGTAAGCCTGTTCAATGTTCTGATGTTGCTTTGGTGTGGGATGGGTTATTTTAAAAAACTTGTTGCCTTATGCTCATCGTATCATTTTCATTTCAGGACAAAAATTTAACGTAGTGAAAAAATTCATATGCAACAACAAACGTCCGACCCAAGTTCACTACTGCAGCCATCGCATTGTCCGGGTTCAGCGCAGAGCGAACTGGGCTCTGGCGCAAACAGTGTGGAGCAGCCCGCACCCATATCGATGACCCGTACCTAAGGTGCATGTTCTCGTTCCTAGCGCATGAAGAAGATGGGTTCGAAACCGTTACCAATAAAACGAAAATCTCCCTTTGCGATCGGATGGCCTTTGCTTGCAACTTCCTCTCCGGCTTGAAGCTCTCCAAATACATTAAAAGGATGGTGACCAACTGCATCGAAATGGGCGACCTCAACGGTCTACTACTAACCAGATCCACCGACGGTATCAAGCTGCTCTTAAGTAGCCCGGACAGAACCGAAGACGTTCAAAATGTAGCACTGATAGCGGCCAGATTTTACACGACCGAAAATTAAGAATACATGTTTTAAAGTGAAACAAAGAATGGAATTGTTTGAGTTTCTTCAGGGTGACCACAGAACCGGGAAAATACCGGGAATTGAAAATCGTACCGTATTTCCATCCAGGCAAAAACGGTAATTAGAATCCAAAACCTGGAAAAATACACAAGGAAGTCAAAATTATTTTTTCGATTCCAAGATCAGAGATTCAATCCAAAATTCGGAATTCAGAACTGTAATTTAATTTTCCGAGTCAGAATAGTTTTGAAATTCAAAACTAATCTGATTTGCTTCAATTATTTACCAGAACTCAGAATTCAAAACCGTCCCTAAAAAGGGAATTAAAATTCAAAAAGTCACTTTAAATTTGTCCATGTATCGCATGTTATAAGAAATATTTAAAAAAAATCAATCAATTAAATGAACACAAGTGAATCAAAGTTAAATTTTGAACTTAGAACTCTTTATTGCATACTTAGAAATGTAGAAAAGCCTCTATTATAATTTTCCAGTGGTGTTTAGTTGAAAAGGACAATGAAACAATGAGAAATTAATCTAAAATCATCTTGACGTACGACACTGTCTTTTTTGTAGCTTCGAAACAACAAATAGGAAACCTTCTATCATCAAACAAACTGTTTCATCATTCATCAGAGGGTCTGGAATTATTTTGAGCTTTCGAAATTCACTTATTTTATTCAAATTTGTTGACTCCATTCATACAGAAAATTCCGAATTACAATTTTCAAATACAAATTTCTTTAAAAACTAAGGAAAATTTAGAATTTACTAGAGCTTTGTTAAAAGGGTGTGTTTTTGTGTAAATTGAAAGGAATGCATAGTTTAAATCTTAAAAATGTTGCAATTATTCAACAATGCATTGTATCTCCCTCACAATATATATTCCAAATGAAATTAAATCAAACAAATGCGTGAAATAAGTTTATTTTCCGTCGCAATTTTTCGACGAATTTGATGAGCGGCAACCAGCATTTTCTGTTGTTCGACGAGTAGCAGTCTGTTGTCTGCCAACAGACGAATTTTCCAATTCGATCCTGGAGGGTGTCCGGTGTGATCTGCTGGTCAGCCAGGACTTCCATTGATTCTATTACCGAAAACCTACGCCGGTGGAATTCACCTAACAAATTGAAGAGCGTTTATGTCCAAAGAATGCCTTCCGCACAAGAACAGGAGTTTGAGACCGATTAAAGTTCTAGCCACTTTACCATTCATTCCTTAAAAATTTTAGAAAATATAAATGAATTTTGTCATCTGTGATGTACGAAAAGATCCTTACCTGAGAGAAATCGTTGAAAATTAAAAAGATTCCGTTAGTTTAGCTTTTCGGAAAGTTATCCCACATCCGAAAACTAAGCACGACGACATGATTTGATGTTGAATATTTTCATAATATAAACATGCCAACTGTTGCCTAGGACAAATAAACACCGTCAGTAGTGACGTAGGCTTTGTTTATGTTTTCATGGCGATCTGCGCCACCTTAGTAAAAATTTATACAGGTTGGTGGTAGCGTAGCTTTTTGTTTTTGTTTTGAAAAATGTAAACACCAACTGGTCGCCATTTTGATCTTTGATGATAAGCACTGTTCAATGCTTTCTTTTAAAAACTTCTTTAATCCTCATCCGCATTAGAGTGTCATTTTGACACTATTTCAAGTTTGAATGCTTGTAACTTTTTTCAGAAGCATCAAAAAACAAAAATTTCTTCGGGGACCCTAAATGAATTCAAAAGTTCTTTGATTTTGCATCTTTACTTTATTTATGGACGAACCCTGCACTCAGAAAAATCCTACACGGAAAAAAATTGCATGGGTTTTCCAAATACAGGGTCATGATAATTTTACTATGTCCACGATCTAGTGTTTTCTACCACGATTTAGTATTTTCTACCAGGAATCTGGTTTAAAGTACTACAACATAGTATTTTTACTATGCGAACTTTGACAGCTCGTAGTAATTATCCCGTGTCTAAATTACCATGCGCATGATATTTAGATATTGCTCGATTTGTGTTCTTGCAATTACTATGCGCATGGTAATCCACTTTTGTGAAGTCGGAAATACTATATCCATGGTAAATTCTTCATTGTGCGCTTCGTTTGAATGTGTTTTGTTTTCTTTTCGGTCGTTCGTCGCGATTTAGGAACGCGAACAAGCTGTCCGGTGCGGGTAAAATTGTAAGTGTTTAGTTTAACAATCAAATCTGATCAAAAAGCTGGCCTCCCACCCGGCCAACTCTCGGTCCCGGCTCAAATCGTAAAAAAAATCTTCTGGAAGTGCTGGAGCCGGAAGCCGAATTTTATTCATTGGCACTTCGATTTCAAGAGGCACTTGCTCAAGTCCCAGACCCCCACCCCGGAAGTTTATCATCGATGGCCAAAAGGAGTTCCGAAACATCCCAAATCGCTATGGAAAAAAAATCGAGATTCAGCGGTTTAAGCGTAAGTTGAAACAATTAATATCAATTGACCCACTAATTGATTTTTATAAATTTGTTTTCAGAATATTCCAATTAATCATCAGATGTGATTCGGTCCGGCGTACTGTGCTTCACACGAAAAAAAAGTTATGTAAGTGAAACACTTCTTATGAAATAAAAAAGTAATATGAAAAAATTGCATTTTCAATTAAAGGGCTCAAAATATCACAATAATTAGTAAAATCGATTATGCTACGAGATATTCATACCATGCTTCATGGTAATTTTACTATTTGGATCATGTTAATATGCTTGTTTCTATCATAACACATACTATTTTCAAAATTGAACATATTTATTTTACCATGCATGATGTAAAAAATACTCATGATTTTATTGACAATTTTACTATGAACGTAGTCGAAATTACTATGCGCAGCCAAAATTAACACAAAGTAAAATTACTATGTGCATGGTAATATCAAGAACAAAACATTATTGACTCAAAAATATGGTTGCGTGTTGTTCGTTTAAACCACGGATCTAGTAATTTTACTATGCTTTTTTTTGTGTGTATTATGTAGGCACACTGACAAATCATTTCACACATTAGTGTGTCAAATTTCACACATTATCGAAATAAGTAGACCAACACATTAAATGTGTGAAGGTACCGCTGCACATTAATGGGAAATACCGCTTAAGGAAACGAAATGTGTGCGTTTCACACATTATGCAAAAAGCGTTTAAAACGAGAAAATGTGTGAAAATATCACTATGTTTAAATTCAGGAAGGCTAGTTTAACTCATTTTCAATTGTTTGGAAATAAAAACATCCAGATATGCAACTTAATTGGTTTTTATTGAAGCAAATAATATTATGTACGCATAGTTAAACGGAAATTGTTGAGCTAAGGGAAAAATGTATGTACAAAATCCTAGTACTCGATGTGCTGTAGGGGGGGCAATTTCGTGAACTTTTTCTCCCAGCAAGAGGAGGCAGGATCTGAAATATAAATTGAGGCGTTAGTCGATTTGGTTTTTAAATTCAAATACTATCGACTACTTACCATTATTTTTCCATACATTGCATGAGACAGCAATTTAGCATGAGAATTTGCACGATGGGGTTGGTTTCTACTTCGGATCACACAAAGGTAAAGACAAATCTTACGCACAACGACTTGACTTTTCACACATTTTTTCCTTGATTCGCTAATTCGGATAATGTGTAAATTTGGAATTTGCATGGTGTGTAAAAACCTCACATCAGCTTGACAGCTCCATATATTTGCCGATAATGTGTGAAGCTATTTTGTAAAATGTGTGAAACGATTTATCAGTGTACACCCAAAATAATTTTGAAATTATTTCTACGGTATTTTTCACGTAAACTAAGATTTCGATGCATCATATCGATTCTACGTGAATTTTGTATTAACCCCAGTGTAGCAAAGACGCCCCGGTAGCAACTACTTTACTTCAACGTAATTGCCTCATGAATTTCACGTAAAATCTAAGTGGATGCTTTAAATTGGTTTCGACTATTTTTTTTCTCAAATTCTTATAGGAAAAGGTCCTGCAGCAGACTTTGTTCGTTCTGGAAAAAAGCAGTTGGAAAAGTTATGGCCCTTATTCTGCGCCGCGCGTGACGTGATGGTTGTCACCTCACCTCGGAGTCACCGTGAGATTTGTCACCTTATTCCCGGAGTCGATCCGGTTAAAGTGACAGAGGTTCATTCTAGGTGAGCGACCGAATGAACTCATGTGTCAAATTTGCTCGGTTTGTTTTTATTTCGTTCGCGATTCCAAATGTTAAAATTAAATTTAAAATCAAAATGTACAAATTTCGGTACGCAAACGGTCACTAACGGATTGCAAGGTTTAAGCAAGCAGCTGGAATAACTTTTGGAGCTGCGAATAAAGCGAATCGGACAGAATTTGGTCTAATATGTTTGGTTCCTGGAGCGGCTTGGAAAAAAACATCCAACAAAATAGCGGAAATCGACGGATGCTGCCCCAATATACTGGTCCTTTGCATACAGATCAACACATGGGATACGACACCTCGACGTCGATAAACAATGGTTCAGTACAGGACTTCAAAGCTGAAACATTAATTTGTTCGAAAACAACATTACCGGGTGAAAGTGAAAAATCCCCCCGCGACGGGAATTGGATAAGATGAAGTGAAGTGCAAAAAATGTGTTATTTTAAACTCGTTGCATGTAAATAAAGTTATATAAAATGAAATTATAACCTTTTTCAATTTTATATGTTTCAATTTATTTTCAACTTCTACCTAGTAATTTTTTGTTGTTGCACAAATGATTGAAAAAATCAAAAATTGGAGTGATTTTTGTTATGATTGGTTCTTAAACTATCACACTTTAGTGTAATTAAACGTTTAGAGCCTAATTATTCCGTTTTGCATAAATTTTCCTTTCAATTTTTATCCCGTCACCACCTGAAAAGGTACCGACAATTGTCACCTAAAATTGTCACCCGAATGCGACGATTCTCACCCACGGTGACTACGAGAATAGGGTAAGAACTCACAAAGTTCATCCGAAGTGACAATCCTCACCTAAACCGACTACTGGAATAGAGTGACTTGGGTGACTCTACTATCGTCACGTCACTCGAGGCGCAGAATAAGGGCCTATGTCTAGTTTTCGCTAGTATTACACCGAAGACCGCTACTTCTGCCAGTTGTCTCAGGATTATTTATAAGGTGAGTCGACACAATATTCGGGATTCGTGGCCAAATAGATTTACCGTTGATTCGGACATGGTGAAATTGAAATTTCTCTCCAACGAAATTATTTAATTTTTCAGACCTCGAAACATCGGAAGGTTGGCGTTAGGTTTGCGGATCAAGTAAATCCGGGTGTCTTCCAGGAATTATAAAAGAACGAATCCTCGACTGATCCGGTAAAGCAAACTTATTTACTATTCAAGATATTCCTTTTTATTTATTCAATTTTTTATTTTATTCTACAGGAAACCCCAACCGAACCAGGCACGGAACACGGGTTGTTGCTGATTTTTTTTGTGATTAAGTGTTGGAGTAAAATTCAAATGTAAAATGAAATTTAGAATAAAATTCTTAGTAAAGAAACTTCTGGTTTTTTAAATAAAAATGAAAAGAAAAACAAAACAAAAGCAACGAGCAAATCAACCATAATTTCAATACTAAACGAATTTCACAAATCATTCATTATCACATCATGTTGTACTCACTAAAAATTCACGTAAATTTTATTTGATCTTCATTATGCACCGATTCTTATAGCGACGCGTTTAAATTTTTATACCGTAGCATCTACACACTTAATCTTTTCTCCTGTGGTCGGGACGATTTTGTCCTGTATTTTCAACAGCTGAAATTACAGGACAAATCTCGGGACAGAAAAAGTGCTCAGGAAAACAACTGTCAAATTGGCCTGTATGCTCGAATCCGTGTTCTTCTGTAATTTGCAGGACTTTTGAAGTTTTTCTGTGCGTTCGAAACGGCTTTCCCCTGGGATTTTCTGTGAATTTAGGCATCCTCCCCCTGCTTCTTATTTCTTTATATAATTAAAAAAAAACACAATTGTCACAAAAAATGAAGTTTATTTTTAAATATTTTCATCAACGCATTACACATTTTTACGTTCCGAATTAAAAAAAAAAATGCGACACATAAACAACCGCAACAGAACACACAGGCGGGACACTTTCTCTGTGAAAAAAAAAATATTTTCATGTAATATTCACTAAACTTCATCTGTGACTAAACGCCTGTTGACAGTGAAACCTACCGATGGCCGTGAAAACCTGGAATTCAAGATCTTGCGTTCCGGGGCCATTGTGAGCAAGCCGATCAACCAAAATACCAAAACGGAGGAAGGAATCTTGGGCCCGAGTTGAACTAGCCTCGTTCGAATAGCGCTCCTGTTGATTATCCATAGCTGCATCAATCATTTTCCCGGTCCCGGTTGCCCATAAGCACCATACTAATTAGGTTGTGCTGTTCACCGATTTTACTTTCTTCCAAGAAATTATAACTATACACGCGAGTACCGGCCACCCGATTGAAATAAAAACGGTAGATGCAAGAAAAAACGTTCCGCGATTTTCACAGGTGTGAAAGAGAAGAAACCGAACCAACCGCAAAAAAAAGCGCGAAAGAAAACGGTTGACAGCTGAAATTTCCCCGTGCTACAGGACGATTGTTCGAGTACCTGTGCATTCATGGAATTTTTGTCCCAGATTTCAGGAAAAGTCGAGCGTCTCGAGATTCGGGAGGGTTCCCTTTCGAAGCTCGTATGAATTAACCAGTTTCCCTGTGGTTCGGAGAGTCATTATCCCGAGGAGAGAAATTGCATTCTTAGTGTGTACACGGAGAAAAAAGACGACAGTTGTTCCAATTATTTCAGCTTGTTATACCAATAATCGAAATGCAGTTGATTTTTTCGCATTCAACTACTTATATAATAGATTCAACTACAAACTTCTTATTGTCCTTACGCAATCAACTATCAATATAATGCATTCAATTGTATGATTTATTTTATGCATTCAACTGTAAATACAATAGATTCAACTACAGACTGCTGATTGACCTTATGCAATCAACTATGAATATAATAGATTCAATTGTAATGGTATAATTGATTCAATTGTAATGGTATAATAGATTCAACTGTAGATATAATAGATTCAACCACAATTGTATTATTGATTTTAGGCATTCAACTATAAATATAATAGATTCAACTGTAGTGGTATAATTGATTCAACTCTAAATATGATAGATTCAACTGTAGTGGTATAATTGATTTAATTGTCAATATGATAGATTCAACTACAATTGTATCATTGATTTTGGGCATTCAACTATAAATATTATATTTATCTATTATATGTATTGTTGAAATTTTAATAATTATAGTTGGCCGAGAAGCAATCAGATATTATGCATGCAGAAAAAATCCAAAATATGAGCGCTAATAATCATAGCAGCTTTGCCTACTAGCGACACGTCGCATACGTCGCGACGTTGAAAATAACAACGACGCAGCGCGAGTTTCCTAGGAGACTTGAAGCATGCGAATGATGGCCTAAGGAAAATGTACAGTAAATAACATAAACAATGTTCGAGTACTGCATCGAAATCGCCTACTGGACTGAAAAAAGAAAAACAAACCTGCGAATGACAGGAATCTCGCTAGTAAAAAAGCGTCGCTAGTCCTACTGTCGCTATTCGGTTTGGTGCTATACACATAATATATGATTGAATATAAGTGGATTATTTTTGGAAATACTATACTTTTTTCTCAGTGATTCTAACGAACATTTGACAACCGTACTTATGCGTGTGTGTGCATTTAGAAATTAAAAAAAAACGGCAAAAGAATCAGCGATTTCGTCGAGGGAAAAAAGTAATTCCTGATTACGGTTTTCGGTAGCGATCGTTGATTTGTAGCTGGTATTTGGCCAGCAGTACAGCAGTGGTAAAAAAAACTCACGGTTACCCTCAAAACGGTTCCTGGAGACGGTCAATTGTCAAAGTGCTCTGTGTGCTCAAGTTCCGCAAGAAGTTCCTGGAATCGCACCGGTCAATGCGCTTCCCAGCAAACCAAAAAGCCGTTTCCTGTACGTGTTCCTGTCTGCGGTCGTAGTGCTGATGCTCGGCCAAAAGTTCCTGGCTTCGTTCGTAGCCGCTATTCGGCTGCCCGCAAAACTGTCCCCGGCATCGAAATCGACAAGTGCCTCGATGGGGGAACGCAAGTCTACTATGTTTTCCTCAATAACAGGGGCTTCAGTGCTTGTCGTGGCCAGCAGTTCCTGGCAAATTCATTTTCATCGGAGAAATCGACGAAGGCCCGATAGGAAAACGCTACTCACCGGCCGAGCATTTCACATGCTAAGAGATCTCTTAAAAAACTCAAAAGGATTTGTAAGTTTTTCTTGTCATTTTTATAAGCATCTTGTTTCTAAATAAGAAATTTTTGCTTTAAGCATAAAAAAACTAAAAATTTATGTATTGTGTGTTTTTTTCTTCCAGGGAATGTCCAAAGTGTCACATAGCTAAATCTACAACAGCGGAAGGCTATGCTTGCTGCTGGGTAGGAAAATCAGATTAGCGGCCGGAAGAACCTGTCCTTTTACGAAATGGTAAGTTTCACAAATAATTTAACTTCAAATTAAGATTATAAATATGTATGTTTCGTTTGATTAGATGTTATAGGCTATAAATTTCATTTTCTGACCTTCCCTCCCAGGTCAATTCTCGGCGGATGCAGCAGCTTATCTACGTTTTAAATGGACCACACTGACTCTTCAGGACAGCTTTTAAAACCAGTCAACAGCTTCCCGGCACGGTATCAGTTAAGAGAAGCTTCAGAGGAGAATAGTTTTTTAGGCAGACCGGGTGAGCAAAATTTCTAATTTCAAGATCGTGACGGCTCCAAAAGATCACACAGGCTGAAACGAAACCGATGGCCATCTTTGAGCTGCTGGACGAAAATAAATAATAACTCAAAATAGCGAATGTATTGGAATTGGTTGTGAGAACGTGATTTTTATTAATAAACTTTAAGAATGAAACGAAATGAAAAAAAAATATATATTTTGTTATTCATATATATGAATAAAATCAAATAAAGTTAACTTTTAATTCTATAATACACAATAATTGAATCGACTACAAATATAATTGAATCAACTGTTTTTGTATAATTGAATTAACTATATATACAATTGAATCTATCATATTTATGGTAGAATGATGAAATTCAATCATACATATGTAGTAAAATCTATGATATTTATAGTTGAGTGCCCAAAATCAATCATATCGGTTTAATTGAATCTATTATATGCATTGTTGAACGCACAAAAACAATCCGATAATCTATTGTAAATATCATTGAAAGTTTGATATTTATAGTTAGCCGAGAAATAATCAGAAATATGATAGAATAAAAGTGGATTATTGTTAAAAATACTATACTTTTTTCTCCGTGTACGTGAAAATCAATTGGATAAAAACTATGTAGTTTCTCACGTAGCCGCTACGTGCAGATTATTTTGGGTGTAAGATTCTCTTATGAAGTGGCGCCATAAGAAAAAACACGCAGAAAAATTTATTTTAGAAACAATAAGTTTTCGAACGAAAATAATAAAATTTTTGGTTGGGAAAAAGCACAAATATATTTCTGGTCACACTGATTAAAAATATCGATTTGATTTAAACTTATCGTTTGATTCAAAATAAAATACACCCTTTTTGAAAATGATCCATGATTCTTATCAAAATAAAAATTTTTTGGGTAAAACGCATAAAAATTAATTGATTTGAAAGTAAAAATAAAATGTGGTTCAAAATTCCAACAACAACTAGGTTTGAAGCAATTTAGTTCTTCCAATTAAAATTAAATCCAGTTATATTTCATTTAAATTTATTTTTATCATGGAATTCGGAATTTGTGAATTGATTCGCACTATTATTTTTAAAATTCATTTTATTTCGGAATTGGTTCCGATTTGTTGCCACTTTCAAAGCAGCAGGACCTCCAATATGTACGGCACCTCCATAAACCACTTCGATAGGGACCAAGCGATGTTTTCGTTGAAATCGTCCAGCGATCTGCGGAAGTTTGTTTTGCGTTAAAAGAAGTAGGTACGGCGTTTTCAATTAACCTACCTTCAATGAAAACTGACGTCAAAATTTTAGAGCGGCTAGAGCCAGGTTGTCATGGAGGTACAACGATAATTTCTCTGGTTGGCCGTGGCATCTGAAAAATAAAAAAAAAAAAACAGTTGTTGGAAAAATTAATTTTACTTGTCGGTAGAATATTTTTGTTCTCCCGGGCGGGTTGAGGTAATAGTTTTCTAGCTATTTGAAAACTTCGAAACCTACTGTTACATTTAATTATTATTCTTCTATGATACGGTATAGAGCATTCTCGCAAACAATTTTCTTTTTACCCATTCTCTCATTTAGTATAACAAGCGTGTTGAAACGAAAGCGAACACATAAACCGCTATCAGATATTCGTCAGCAAAGACACTGAAGCAAACAAAACCCGTACGCAAAATGAATAGTCAAGCAGAAAACGGGCAAACATTTGACTGAACTCATGGCAACATTGGCCGCAACGCAGAACGCGGAAGAGTTCGGCGATCGACTGTCATTGATGACAAACAAAATTTTGATTTGGCAATATTGGCAACATTGAAGCTGTCATTCGAGCGGGCTTCCGTAAGAAAAAAGACACTAATCGTTTGGAAGTCGTGGTGAGTGCGTGCTCGCCGTCAGTCGGCATTTATTCCCGAGGAGTTGGAGCAAAATAGCACCCGGAGGGTAAGCCAAACCATACCTTGCGCGTCAGCAAGAAACTAACACCCGTTTCTAATAGGTTTCGCTTCACGGCTACGGCCAATTAAACACGGCCGAGGAAGAAACAAAGCGGGAAACGCTTTCAGAAACGGGACCTAAAAAGAAATGCTGCCATAAGGGTCTATCACGTAAGTCAAGCCAATCAAAATTAAAATTGCCGCATCTAACGGGAAATCCCGACGTCTGCAGGACCTTTTTTTTGGTACCCTTTTAATACCGCTGCGGAAAAGCAAAAATAGGCCGACGAAGCAAAAATCTTCCGGTGTTGTTCCATTTTTTCACCAACGGGAATCCGGTGTCGGAACGGCCAGGTCCACCGAAAGTCATCTTCCGGACGGGGCGTTCATCGAGCTTGGCGAAAGGAAGCGGGTCGACGATTCAGGGTGCACGTGGTAGTCCTGAAAGCACCAAATCGGTTCCCGCGACGTTCGGACTTTCCCAAAAGATCCACGTGGTGCAGGAGGTCCAGCACTCAGACCGAGCGGTGGCATGGTAGCGCGGGGAGGTTTGTTCAACAGCAAACCAAACCGTGTTGCTCCAACGAGCAGTCGACGAAGGAGGAAACGTGGTGTAGGAACACCGCCAAAGTTCGAGCCGAATTGGTTCGGTGGTGCAAAACACCGCCGAGTAATGAGTCCCGCGGGTATGGTGGTGCAAAACTCCATTATGTCACGAATCGAGCCAATCAGGAGATGGATCCCGAATCGACGGCTAAAGCAGCCCAGGTCGATGGTTGATGCGGCGCGGGGAGGTCCATCCGAACCGTGGTGCTCAAAACGAAATCGAGCTAGTGCGTGGGCGATGCACAACAGTGTGCGTGAGCCTCATCCGTCATCAGTTTGCGCAAACATCACTCCCAGCCTGGAATGCGAAACAATCGAGAATCGCCTCCGTTGCCGCAAGGTCACGACAACTCGACGAAAGGTCTCCGGCCGAGCGCCTGAGCTAGACGGAAGAAGGAGCGGGCGAACCAGAAGCATGCCCAGAATGCGGTCTCCCCGGAATCTATCCAGCTCGCCCAGGACCAAACAGGAACACTAAGAGTGAGTCGATTTATTGATTGTTATATGCTTGGGAGGAATATAATGGGATGAATTTACAAATATGTGTTTGCGATTTGACTTTTGTTGTTGGCATCGTCCATACACTCCGCCACATCACAATGGGTAATTTGCCTTCAAATTTGGACGAAATAAAATATATGCCATTTCATTAGAGAAATAAATTTATCCATAAGAAATGGCGCCCAACAAAACGGACCTTTTTATTCTGTTTACGTTCGTTAATGTTATTGAAGTATTCACAATCATTATTATTTTGTGATTATGTTTTAGTGTTTAATATTTAAATATCGCTCTAGTTCAATATACCGTATCGAATTTGGTGAAGTATCTTGATATTATTTCACACCTTACTGGTTTTTAAATTGAGATCCGTTAAACAAACTATAATTGTACCTAGTATAAAAAAAAAAAAAAAAAAACAAAACGAGCTATGTCAACTATCTATGGTAGTGAACAACATCATCATACAAAACACGCATAGCGTTATCACCACAATCCACTGCGAGGCGAAGCGACTCCTGCAGAGCCGTCCAGGAGATACTCGTTAACCTCAGCAGCTCACATTCGAATCAAGACTGAACTCAAAAAGGATTTTTGACAACTTTGCCGATTGCGACTCACCCGATTTTGACATTACCACCTATTTCGACTAAATTAATCTAATCACGACAAAAACGGGGACTGCTGAGATCTAGCAACAAACACCTGTATACCGATTTTTCATCACCGATTCTGACGCTACTAATTTTGACACTACCGATTTTGAAAATCCCGATTGAGACCACATCGATTTTGACATCACCGAGCTTGACATTACCGATTGCGACCACTACCGAATACGACGAACCTTCCGGTTCAAAGCGCAGGACAAAAGGTTACCTGCGACGCATAGGTTGACATACAAACCGGATCATGCACAGTCGTTAAGGGGGTCACCAAGAAAATTCAAAAGGAACGCGATCTGGAGGCGCGGTAAAACCTCTATCTTGGACTCTTCGTGACTAAGAGGTCTAAATCCCTCTTTTCCCGAGACTTCTGATGCTTCGTTTTAACCAGTACCATCTAAATTTCGTTATGTTTAGTCCTATTTGTAAGATCTGGGTCATTATTCTTTCAATGGCTATTAGATCTAGGATTTTCGTTAAGCTGCTAAAGTAAGAGTAATATTGCTGTATTTAAATTATGATTCGATGGAAAATTTTGTCAGGTTTTCTGATACTTTTCGACACAATCTGCCATAATATGTTGGCTTTGAGTTATATTATATTTGTATATTTGCCATGACTCGATGGCTTTGAGTTTTGTTTATGTATTCGTTAGTTTATTGAGCTTAAGACACCTTTCTAGTGGGTGATTTTGCCTCCAAGCTTGCCTTGGAGTGTAGTCGAACTCTCCATCGAACCCTTTGTGACGTTTTTGAAATTTTCATGGATCCTTACCATGATCCATGAAAATTTCTGCCCAAGCAGCAATGTTGTGTTACATTTAATTATTATTCTTCTATGATACGGTATAGAGCATTCTCGCAAACAATTTTCTTTTTACCCATTCTCTCATTTAGTATAACAAGCGTGTTGAAACGAAAGCGAACACATAAACCGCTATCAGATATTCGTCAGCAAAGACACTGAAGCAAACAAAACCCGTACGCAAAATGAATAGTCAAGCAGAAAACGGGCAAACATTTGACTGAACTCATGGCAACATTGGCCGCAACGCAGAACGCGGAAGAGTTCGGCGATCGACTGTCATTGATGACAAACAAAATTTTGATTTGGCAATATTGGCAACATTGAAGCTGTCATTCGAGCGGGCTTCCGTAAGAAAAAAGACACTAATCGTTTGGAAGTCGTGGTGAGTGCGTGCTCGCCGTCAGTCGGCATTTATTCCCGAGGAGTTGGAGCAAAATAGCACCCGGAGGGTAAGCCAAACCATACCTTGCGCGTCAGCAAGAAACTAACACCCGTTTCTAATAGGTTTCGCTTCACGGCTACGGCCAATTAAACACGGCCGAGGAAGAAACAAAGCGGGAAACGCTTTCAGAAACGGGACCTAAAAAGAAATGCTGCCATAAGGGTCTATCACGTAAGTCAAGCCAATCAAAATTAAAATTGCCGCATCTAACGGGAAATCCCGACGTCTGCAGGACCTTTTTTTTTTGGTACCCTTTTAATACCGCTGCGGAAAAGCAAAAATAGGCCGACGAAGCAAAAATCTTCCGGTGTTGTTCCATTTTTTCACCAACGGGAATCCGGTGTCGGAACGGCCAGGTCCACCGAAAGTCATCTTCCGGACGGGGCGTTCATCGAGCTTGGCGAAAGGAAGCGGGTCGACGATTCAGGGTGCACGTGGTAGTCCTGAAAGCACCAAATCGGTTCCCGCGACGTTCGGACTTTCCCAAAAGATCCACGTGGTGCAGGAGGTCCAGCACTCAGACCGAGCGGTGGCATGGTAGCGCGGGGAGGTTTGTTCAACAGCAAACCAAACCGTGTTGCTCCAACGAGCAGTCGACGAAGGAGGAAACGTGGTGTAGGAACACCGCCAAAGTTCGAGCCGAATTGGTTCGGTGGTGCAAAACACCGCCGAGTAATGAGTCCCGCGGGTATGGTGGTGCAAAACTCCATTATGTCACGAATCGAGCCAATCAGGAGATGGATCCCGAATCGACGGCTAAAGCAGCCCAGGTCGATGGTTGATGCGGCGCGGGGAGGTCCATCCGAACCGTGGTGCTCAAAACGAAATCGAGCTAGTGCGTGGGCGATGCACAACAGTGTGCGTGAGCCTCATCCGTCATCAGTTTGCGCAAACATCACTCCCAGCCTGGAATGCGAAACAATCGAGAATCGCCTCCGTTGCCGCAAGGTCACGACAACTCGACGAAAGGTCTCCGGCCGAGCGCCTGAGCTAGACGGAAGAAGGAGCGTGCGAACCAGAAGCATGCCCAGAATGCGGTCTCCCCGGAATCTATCCAGCTCGCCCAGGACCAAACAGGAACACTAAGAGTGAGTCGATTTATTGATTGTTATATGCTTGGGAGGAATATAATGGGATGAATTTACAAATATGTGTTTGCGATTTGACTTTTGTTGTTGGCATCGTCCATACACTCCGCCACATCACAATGGGTAATTTGCCTTCAAATTTGGACGAAATAAAATATATGCCATTTCATTAGATAAATAAATTTATCCATAATACTACCTTGATAGCTGCTGGCCGATGGACATGCCATTCTAGTTTATATCGGTTTCGGATCATTATTTTAATCAATAAACAGGCCTGGACCAAGGCCAGGTGCACTCCGACGATTTGGTTTCCATTGTATGGTTCGATAAAACTCCTTTTTTTTCATCTTTTTTCCATTTTTTCACTTATCGTTTTTGAAGTTACACGTTCATTGAAATAAACCTATTTTAATTTAAAATTAAACCAAATTTTATTTTTAACTAATGAAAAATATGAGTGTACGAATAACAAAATTGTTTTACTAATTTCATTCGATTGTTTTATGAAAAGCATTGAAAATACATGCATTAGAAAAGTAAAATAAAACAACTAAACGTTTTGTTGAAACCATACCCCGTTCTTTTTCTGCGTGAACAATGAAATTCATAAGATTGTCTTATGATGGAATGAACTCAAAGGATGAACACCGGTTTCAATGAGGGTTTGTTGCTTTTCATAAGATACTCTTATGGGAAAAGAAATGTCGCATAAAATTAAAATAATTCAAGATTATTTTTCGTTTTATTTTATTTTCTGCTTCATTCGTATGAAAAAACATTATGGTATTATCACTGACCACACTGACTTGACTCTTAGAACAAAAATTCAACCATTTTCTGTCTAATTTTTTGTTGTCAGCTTTTGCAGGTTCGCAATACCGACGGCAGGTGGCGAACCTGAAAAATTTGACAAAAAATGCCCTGTAGGAAAAATGGTCCTGTTTAGCCCGATTTTATCGTAGAAATTGCGTGTTTTATTTTTAAAGTTGGGTGGCATTTCCTAACTGGGATAGCATTTCTTCAAATCGATCGATGCGCACTCTGGAATCGACATTGCGTACTGTTGGAAAAATGACTTTTTTTTGTTTTTTTTTTCTGGAAAAATTATCCAGAAAACGACATCGAGTGTCCAGTCAGTATGGTCAGTGGTATTATGGTGACAATCAGCTGCCTTTTAACACCCGGTTCCATAAAAAAGTTGTATTGCGCCTCGGACCTTCGACTTCGCGCTTTTTGTCGGTAACCAAGCTGAAAAGTAAATAAAACATAAAATTTTCCCATTTAGCTTACAAATATTTTCAACTAAAAATAAATTTCAACTCAAACTTACCATTTAGAAGAATAAAATCACATAAAAGTATTCAGTAAAAGCAGTAACTTTACAAATGGTCGAGTGATTCTGACGACTACGAAATGCATGACTGATGGAATGAATGTGTTCATCATTTTTTCACAATGCCGTTTCTTCTATTGTTCATAAGAACTTCGTATGAGAATTGAAAGAATTTCATAAGACTCTTATGAAAAACAATTTTACACTCTAAATAGCGGTTCATAAGATGCATCTTATGAAAATTGTAATAAGAATTTGCCTGAGTGTGGAAGCCTGGACAAAAAAACTCCCTTTTCCGACTTAGAGTGTCATTTTGACACTCGTCGTTTGAATTGTTATGAACTTCATATAAAACTTATATCAATAGAAGCCTTGTAATGTCAGTAAAATATGTTTAAAACATTATATAAAGCTAAACCCAAGCAACCAAAAGTTCGAATAACATTCCTCTATTAGGTTTGATCAGCTTATTCAAGTATGTTAATACCACTTCTTTTCAGCTCAATTTTTAAGTAGTTAAACGAACTTTAAAGTTCGCATAAATCGGCAAAAAACTTCTAAGCAGCTTCAATTTTCCACTTTATAAGCAGCATAAAAAATCAAAAAAAATACTATTTCGCTCCTTCAATTGCCTTCTCAAGTCTGCTAATTTGATTCATATTATATTAATCATCCATATTTGTTACTAACTCACATTACATTTAAAAACATGTTCTTACCAAACCTCGAACCCGAGCTCACAGCTTGAAAGTCGAGATCCATACTTGCTGCTCTATATGAACATCGTGAGTAGGCAACGATTTTACTCGATATAATGATTTTCTTTAAAACGACTTTGAGGTTCGCAATTTCTACTTAATTCCCACTTTCAAGTTTTTAAAAAGTTCTCCCGGAACTAAATGTGTACTTCACATTGTTGTTTCCCGAGTAACGATGTATTTATTTATGCAATTCACGTGTTAAAGTTCGAAAAAAAGTAGATTTATGTATGTATGTAGATAATCCACCATGGGTGCACGGATTCACCGCAGTTTCGCCAACGTATGCGCTAACTTGCATCCTTTAGATTTTTTGTTCGGCCAATCTTCAATGCAAATCAGCACATACCCGACACCATGGCTTCGTGTGAACTGTCATGAAATGAAAATGTTTCGTGTAGGTGTATGTCTTATTTGTAGAACGAGCAAATAGTTTCGCAACCGTATAAAATTCATAACATATTTATAGTTAAGAATCTACGACAGGTATTCCGCATACGTGTAGATACCTGCCCAGCTGGCAACTGTTTGTACGTTCTTATATATTGTCAATTGCATGAATTTTTAGACTATTGAGAGATCTGATTTGACAGATAACAATTCCGCACTCACTAACACCATCACATTCTTTATATAAACTATCATGTGCTTAAAGTTGAAAAGGAACTATATTAAAAAAGGACCAACATCATAGTTCTGTTACTTCAAATTATTTCTACCAAAATATCAACTTTCATACGCACCGTTGCCATCTTTAACAAACTGCGCAGATTGCACCTATTTAGACTCCCGTGCAAATAATTTGCGCGCAGTAAAATCTGCTCACAGACCTATACATAGACAATGACACATATCGATATTCTTTACATCTTTGGATAAAATTGAATTAAAAACAATTGCGGCTGGTGTGTCAGTAAAACTTGTCAGTGAATCCATATTTTTTTGGCTAATTTTTCAGTCATTCGAAAAACGCCCGAAATGCATGATTTATGTGTTCCACTTACATTCTTGTACCCGAATGTACAGAATGCATTCTGTTTTCTGTTCTTTTCTTTTCATTTGTTGATCGGTCAATTTTCGTTATTAAACTCCTTGCTTCGCATTTCATAATAATTTTCGCCAAAACAATAACGATTATGCCGTTTGGAAATGTGATTCGAAAATCAGAAGCGAGCAACGGCTGATTTGAAAAACTGACACAGGTTGTCTATGTGTGCGTCAGTGCGAAAATATTTCTGCGTGGAAATTATTTGCACAGGAGTCTAAATAGGTGCAATTTCCGCAATAATATATTCTATAAATGCAATAATTGAACATATGGTGAAATAATCGTACCTTCTTACCAATCTTACCTCAAGACACTTCAAGCTTACCTATATCCATACTGATTTCCACCTGATCTAAAATAAATAATTTTTATATTATTACAAATCATCACCGAACCATGCAAAAAAATCTAGAACTACAAAAAATAATGATTTCAATTTTTTTAAGAGATGAAATTGAAACCTTACATTCACATATTTCACACAAATACTTGTTCCTTTACCCTAAACGTGAATAATTAGTTTAAAAAACCCTTTTCCGGTCAATTTTATGTAATTCATAAACTAGTTCAAAGAAGATTCATGTAAAAGAAACAATTTTTTTGATAAAAATTTCACACACATTAAAAATCGGCTTAACAGCTGTTTTTGAAGCATTTGAAAATTAAACTATGTTAATTTATTTATCGTTTTACTACTTTAAAGCTCCATTTTCAAAATTATCTACTATGTTTTTTAACTGTACCGAACCCATCGAATAATATTCATTATGTGCCTCTGTTTTGCTGAAAGATCAGATGTGATTCCCGTACATTGTTTAACAGAAAGATATTAATTTTTTTTTCAACCATTTCAATTCTTGAGTTCAAGTAGGACAACCTAGTTTTGTACAATTATCAATTATCTGGTGTCGCTTAAAACAAGGAATAAATACTACATAAAAAAAACTTTTTTTTTATACAAAATATGTGTTTCAAAAAGTTTCAGTTCAAATTTATGATCATGAATCTCTGGACTTGATTGGATGAGTACTGCGCTTAATTTGGACTACTTTATATCAGACACGAGTAATCATTGCTGCAACATTCTTTAAAATTGACTGAACTGTGCAATAAAAATAATCCAACAAAGTGAAGTACAAACAAAGGTATGATAAATATACTCATGTCTATGACAGCGGTTACGGAATATACTTCTGAAAACCTACATTTGAAGATATGTACATTTTAATACTATCATCATCAAAATCATTCACTTTATTTTACCAATATAAGAAAATAATGGAATTAATCAATTGGAATTTACAATTAAATATCATCATTTCTACTCGTAATACATAGGACAAAAAACTAGCTGACAACACACCCGCACCTCGCACCTCGCACCTGTAGGTTCACGAAAACGCATTTAGTTCGAAAAAAAGTAGATTTAAGCCTTTAAATCTACACAGAAAAAAAATCTGAATCCTTAACAACACTGAAATTGAAAACCTGTATCATTACAAGACGTGGAACGCGATTTATTAATGTAAATTTACAAATTAAAAAAAAGTTGAATCCTTAACAGCACTGAATTCGTATGACACAAATATCACTTGACACGGAACGCAATTATTTGATGTAAATTTACATCACATATGATGTAAATAAAAAGAAGCATCACATACGACGGAATTCTCAGTGCAAATTAAATATTACACGTCTTTAATATTTTACATGTCTTTGAATTTTACACGTCTTTTGAAGTTTACAGAAGAGGAATATTCAACTCGCACTGAAAATCCCATCATATGTGATGCTTCCTTTTTGTTACATCATATGTGATGTAATAGAGATGGAAATTTCTTAAAATTACACGACATGGAATGTGATGAGGACATTGAATTTCAATTTAATAGGATCAGACAAATTTAAACGAAGTGTCAAGTCAAAGTCGTGCACCAAAAAGTATTTTTCAAGCAGTTTTCCCGCGATTAAAGTTTCCAGAGATCTTCGTGAAGCAGGATGGAAGCGGCTCCAAGATATTCAACTTTGGATCCGGTCTTCGAGAAAAAATAAAAGTGTGAATGTGACTCCTAATAAAAAAAAATTGTGAGATTAAAAAATCATTGTCACCAAATGAAATAAATTAAATTAATTACAAAAAGGTTTTATTTTAATTATGACATGAGATAATTCCATTATTGAATCATAAAACCAATAAATAAAACAAAACAGATTCCAATTGGAAAGTTTTCCTTCCAATATTCAGTGGTTTTATAATTTACATCATTTTTATTTTACATGTTACCAAATTTTACATCATTTTTTATTTTACACGTTGCAATATTTCACTGGCGTGTAATTTCCAACTAGCACTGAAAACTCCGTCATATATGATGCTTCTTTTTATTTACATCACATGTGATGTGATTTTACAGATTTTTTTCGTTGTGTGTACTTCAAAGTTTGTATAATGAGAAGTTGCTTTTGAACGCACGTTGGAACTAATTAATAACTTTCAAGTTCACAAAATAGTATAACAGAGATTTTTTACGAACTATTGAGCTGTACAAAAAGACTTGCAACCCTTTGATAGCTACTTGATTTTGAAAAAAATGAGAAGTACGTAACAAGTAGATTGTTTTTCTTCATACAAACTTTAAAGTTCCCAAAAAGTAGAAACAGAAACCAAAACAGTACTTTAAAGCTATTTTTGAGTATCGGCTGAACTTGATAAAGAATAAAGTTCCATGGACCTCGAAAAAGCATTTTGAACAGCAAAAAAGTTCCACTGAACTTTTGTACAGCTATGTATGAACTTATTAGTTCGTTCCTTAAGTGATATTCGAACTTTTGGTTGCTTGGGCAAGTCCTCGTGGAAGTTTAAATGAGTTGAACTTAAAGATGATTTGAAGAGGACAAGCTCCCATAGAAGTTAAATAAGTTAAACTAAAATACGGCTTGCCAAGGACAAGTCCCCATAGAAATTTGAATGAGTTGAACTAAAAGACGGCTTGCTAAAGACAAGTCCCCATGGAAGATAGAATATGTTGAACTAAAAGACGACTTGCTAAGGACAACCCAAGCAACCAAAAGTCACGTTTTTACTTAACTCCGAACTCCGAAGTTCACATTTGGCTGAAAAAATGTTTTACGGGAACTTCAGGTGACTCTTGTCGCGTCAAAGTTACTCAGGAACTTCCATCGCCCTTTGAAAGGTTAATACTATCGATAACGGAACTTCTAAGCGCATTTAATGGAACTTCTTTCAAGAAGGTCGATAACGTTCGCGTAACATTCCAAAACGCACCATTAAGATACTTGAAGGTGTTTTAAAGAACCTATATGGGAAATCTAAGCGACATGTCAAAAATGTTTTTCAAGAAGGTCGATAACGTTCGCGTAACATTCTAAAGCGCACCATTAAGATACTTGAAGGTGTTTTAAAGAACCTATATGGGAATTCTAAGCGACATGTCAAAAATGTTTTTCAAGAAGGTCGATAACGTTCGCGTAACATTCTAAAGCGCACCATTAAGGTACTTGAAGGTGTTTTAAAGAACCTATATGGGAATTCTAAGCGACATGTAAAAATGTCTGTCAATTTCTTGTCATGGTATTTGTTTTGTTTATATCTGTTCTGATATATACAAATGGAATTCAAGATTTTTTCGAATTTTTCTTATAAATGTTAAATAAGATATTCGAATAAATTCTTGATGATGCGAATTTTTGTTATGATTCATATTGTGTACTGAAAGTCCTTTGAACGAAATAAGGTACCTTCTATTGACCAACCCACTCAATCATCTCAAATGACATTAAGTTTGAATACTAATCATTACAGTGGCAATTAGCTATTGCTGGATTGGTCGAGAGGCTGGTGAGTTTCATTGCAACCTAGAAAGCAGCGGTTCAATTCTCTAGGCGTGTAAGCAGCTTTTGTAATCAAAACAATATAATTAAAATCAATGAGATAGACCATGATAGACCGGCAACCTAGCAATCTGACATGTGGTTGTCAGAGCAATCTGTCAATCGGATTTTTTTTTTCGGCGCGTAGAAGTTTCTTGACATTCTCTTAGAAGCTGAATAGCGTTCTCTACAGCTACCTAAACGAACTTGAAAGTAGCTTTAAGAACTTAAATTTTGGGCTGATTAGCATTCTCTTCAGACACAAACGAGAGCTGATTAAGCTTCTATGGAACCTTTTTAAGGGAATTCTGGTTGCTTGGGAAGTCCCCATGGAAGTTTTAATGAGATGAACTAAAAGACGGCTTGCTAAGGACAAGTCCCCATGGAAGTTGGAATATGTTGAACTAAAAGACGGCTTGCTAAGGACAAGTCCCCATGGAAGATAGAATATGTTGAACTAAAAGACGACTTGCTAAGGACAAGTCCCCATGGAAGTTTTAATGAGATGAACTAAAAGACGGCTTGCTAAGGACAAGTCCCCATGGAAGTTGGAATATGTTGAACTAAAAGAAGGCTTGCTAAGGACAAGTCCCCATGGAAGTTTTAATGAGATGAACTAAAAGACGGCTTGCTAAGGACAAGTCCCCATGGAAGTTGGAAAATGTTGAACTAAAAGACGGCTTGCTAAGGACAAGTCCCCATGGAAGTTTAATGAGATGAACTAAAAGACGGCTTGCTAAGGACAAGTCCCCATGGAAGTTTTAATGCGATGAACTAAAAGACGGCTTGCTAAGGACAAGTCCCCATGGAAGTTTTAATGAGATGAACTAAAAGACGGCTTGCTAAGGACAAGTCCCCATGGAAGTTGGAATATGTTGAACTAAAAGACGGCTTGCTAAGGACAAGTCCCCATGGAAGTTTGAATATGTGAACTAAAAGACGGCTTGCTAAGGACAAGTCCCCATGGTTATACTATAAGAAGTTTTGCAGAGGACAAGTCCCGATTATTTAACAGAGAATCAACTTAAAACGGCATGCAAAGGATAAGCCCTCTTGTTTTTTAGGGACAAGTATGCAGTGAAATTTAAATATAAAACAAATTCCATTTTGTAAAGATTGGACTGGAAGGTGAATAACAGAAGACAAGACTCCATAGAAGCTCGAATAATTTAAACGGCTTGCTGAGTACAATTTTGGATAATTTTCCGTAAATGAACTGAAAAATGATAACTTTGGTTTTATTTAATACCTGAAAATTATTTTTATGATCATAAGATATTTCAAAAACACTTTTGTTCACCACAAATATTTCGAAAACCATTTATCCGTAAATTTGTAAAAGGACTACAACCACGTTCTCATAAACTTAAATAAACTACAGCTCGTGTTAAAGTATTGAGATGTTTCACGTTTTAAAACATCGATTACACTAGGCAACAAAATTTACATTATCCGAGGTGCAAAGAACTAAAGAGCGAATTCTGACTTATTTGAAGGCGCTGATCCAAAACATGAAATTAGTTTTTTGTACCAGATCTTGTTTTCGAGATGACTTTGGAAAATAGGTAAATAACCAATAAATCAATTTTGCACACAGATTTATAAACCAAATATTCTAATTGCAGCTTTCCACAAAATTACGCGAATTATTTTAACTTTTGAAAAAAAGTTAAAGAAGTTTTCTTATCGTTGATTTTCACTATTTTGCAAAATACGGCGATTTTAACGAAATTCTTTGAAAAAAAATAAATAAACCCAAATTGAACATTAGATATTTTATTAATCATAAGTAAAATCGTTTGAAATCTTCAATAAAGTTCCTAAATGAATAAAAATGTTTAATATTAAATATTAAAAAAAAACTTTCTTCAGTGATGTTAGAAAATATTGTGATGTTATTTATTCAAATTTCTAAAAAAAAATAGGAATTAATTTTATTTATAGCGTTGTATCTCGAAACAAGAATATTGCAAATGTTTGAATTCAGAAGAACAAAGTCTTCCAAAATAGCTATTAAACATTGGTACCAAGAAAATACTGTTACAAAAAAAATGGTTCACAATCTTCGTATGGAACTGTTTGAGCCATAGAAAATAAAACGTGATTGAGGGGAGAAAAGAAAACAGTTTCATCCAACTTTGTTTTGCTTAGCGATAAAAAAAGGGATTTTCAAATGCTATGATAAAATAAAAATTTTTTTTTCAGTAGTAAAATTTAAAAAAAAAAACCATTAATAATTGTTCAGGAACATGTTTAAAACTAAATGTGTACCCCGAATCTTTAAGAGTAGAGGAAAGAGCGAATGTGGTGGATATGAGTACAAATAAGCAGTAAGATAGAAATTAAATTATAATATTCAATTAACATTTAAATCTGTTAGTAATGAACGTTCTCTGGCAACACGGAATGTTATTTATCATTGGGCCTATGATTCGGTAACGCATTCATTGATCGAATAAGGTGTAGGTGTGAGAAATTGAGCAGAATGAATCCTATTAAGGCGGTCTTGAAAGTGTGTGTGCGAGGAGAAAGGATGATGCAATCGATGAAAAATAAACGGTCATTCTTTTGGCGTCTTTTGGGAAGAAAAGTTTGTGCGCGAGTGGTTAATGAGAAATTCCTTCTTCGGTCACCACAATGACCTTAAGATTCCTTTTCATAATCCATGCGGTCCTAGAACGCGCAAGGTTTTTTTCCACGGTTTTTCGGAATTAACGTGGTTTTTAGGAATTAACGCGGATTAATTTTTTTTGGCTCGATACGTATCCCTCGCTCACAGTTTTGATTCTGCAAATTAATATGTAAAGATTTTTTCACGAGTGATTAATTTTTGCAAAACTCCGAAGGTTTTTTTCAGTGTTGAACCGCTTCGCAATTCGCGTACACTGTGGCCAGCCTTCAAAAACGAACTTGCGAAATTCATCCGGTGAATGAATATTTCGCTTCGCAGTTCGCTTCGCGCTCACTGTGTTTGTACACTGACCAAAATCTGGCTATAAGCTCTATCAGATTTTTTAGTGATTTTGCACTAAAGGAAAATCCAATACTTTTTACGAATGTATTCACAACTTGAAATGTATAGATTTTTGTTCTGATTATATTTATTGGAAATTCCAATGGATGTAATAGCTTGTCAATTTGATTTCATTCACAGTTCAGTGCAGTGAAATAAATGTTTTCGTTTTTTTTCTTCGGATTTCGTATAAATGATATATCGTGATTAAAGTTTAGATTGTTTTTATTGATGAATAATGCATAATTATTATGTAGGTCTGGCTGACGTTTGTAAATATATATGGTTCTTTTTTCAAATGGTGGAACCTGCTGCTAATCCACCGTTACCGATTGAAATTGCCATCTTGATGCACCCTGCCCGGGGAATTGGGTTGGGGATTCTGGGGCCTTCCGAGAGCAGAAATTAATTACCTTAAATAAAAATAAAATAAATATTCCTACTAAATAAAATTGTTGAATATGATTTATAAAGACAAATATTCAGTATTCTTACCTGAGGCTCTACGAAAATCTTGAACATTTAGTTCAGGTGAAGCTCCCTCCGGAAGCACATTTCCTCGTTTCATCAGGTTGGGGCGTTCCCACCATCGAAATACATTTGTTCCTGTTGGAAAGCGATACGAAGCATTTTAATAATTGAAAAAATAATGAGAACTTTTGCTTACATACTTGTTTCACAATCCAAAAATCGTAAATTTTTCGTGCTTTTCCTATTTTCCATGATGATGATATAATCCGATCTCAAAACAAATATTTATAAAACAATTTTAACGAACAGCGGTTTTTCTTTAAAATTTCACAGCCTGACCCGAAAATAATTTGTTCTGAATTCAAACCACACCTTCTAAAAACTATACCGATTCATATTTATGAAATTTATTAGCTTTTCATATACAATCAATTTGGCGTAGTATTGCAGAACGAACGTATAAAAGTTATTGGATTTTTCATTACTTTATACTAGATACATAATAGCCAAAAAATAATGGTACAATCTATAGAATTTTATCATAGCATTCATTAGATTTTCTAGTACTTTTAAATCCACCTTCCTAAAATAAAAGCTATTAAAACAATTTAATGAATTTTATAGCCCGATTTGGTTCAGTGTACCCTAAGGTCGAATTCACAGTGCGCGCGAAGCGAAGTGCGAAGCGAATTTCTAATTCGCGCGAAAAACCGCTTCTCATTGAAACACGTTGAAAAAAACATCGACCGGCCACAGTGCGAGCGAATTTTCTCGCGAAGAGCCGGCTCGATCGCGCGAATTCATCCAGTTCATCCGGACATACACTGAAGATATTCTCTGGGATATTTTTTATCGCAAATGATAATTATAAAAAAATCTTTTTCAAAAGTTTATTTATTTAATTATCATTGCCGTTTCTATGTTGGTTATGAAAAATGCACGGTTTTTTAGCGTGGATTTTCACAAATAACGCGGTGTCAGTCTTTTTCAATTGAAATAAAATCTAACTGGCAATAAACGACCGGAGCCACAATATGTGTATAGGGCGAAGGGGCTGAACGGATAGAAGTTGGAATTCGTTGTCCGACGCCATCTTGAAATCCAATATGTCCCCTTCTATTCAACTTTAAAATGCTGGAAGTGACTGAAAAGCATGAAACTCCCACATCTGGGTATCCGATGAAAGGGCTCAATAAGAAGAATTCGAATTTGGCTGTTCGACGCCATCTTGAAATCAAAGATGGAGGTTTCCGCTTAATTCAAAGGGCAGTAAATAACTGAAAATCGCATGAATCATCCACATTATAGGTAATTAGTAAGAGGGCTCAAAAAGTAGATGAAAAATGATTGACAAAAATTGAACAAAAATTTTGAGAAAACTGCAGAAAAGCACTGAAAGAAATGACAAGTGTTAAAAAAAATAATGACGAAAATATAACAAGCTGTGGTAAAAATATAAATAACTATTACTAAAATTTGACAAAGGACAAAAATTTGAAAGCACTATGACAAAAATATGATAAACAAAATAATGACAAATGATAAAACTTTGAATAAAACACGACTAATGTGCTGAAAAAATTATACCGAAAAATATAACAAATATTACAAAATTAGACAAAAATATGAGAAAAATTTCACATAAAAAGCAAAACTATGACAAATGTGAAAAAAATATGACAAAATTATAATCAGAATTTGACAATAAAATGACCTGACAGAACTAATATATGGATAAATATTTGACAACTAATTTACAAAAATGACAAAGTAATTAAAAAAATTAACAATAAAATAACAAAACTGACACATATATAAAACTATAAAAAATATATTTCAAAGGTGGTAAAAATATGGCAAAAATTTGACATTAAATTGAAAAAAATAAGACAAATGAGCTAGAATATGACAAAGTTCTCAAAAAAATATGACAAAAATTTGACAAAATAATGACAAAAATCTGACAAAATTATAAAGAATGAAATAAAAAGATAACAAAATACTTTTAAATACATGTAAAAAAATTACAAAATGATGACAATCACGACAGTAAAATAACAAAAGTTTATCAAAAAATGACAAAAATCCTAAAATATAATGAATAATGTGTTACAAATATATGGCAAATATGAAGAAAAAATGACAAAATATGACAAAGACAAATCTCTGGGCTTGCGATATGTGTAGCTCAATTGGCGAGTTCAAATACAAGAGTAATCATTGAACACGGTTGTACCGGGTAAGACTTTCAGTATGAAGAGAAGATGTTATTATATTTGTCATATTTATATTTCAATTGTTATATTTTCAATACTGTTGTAAAATATTTGTCAAAGTTTTTATTTCGTGTTTTGTTATTATTGTAATTTTTTTGTTATTTAGTTTAGTCAATTTAATTAATTTTTGACACATTTTTTTAATATTTTGGTCATGGCTTTGCCATTTTAATGTCAAATTTATCCAAGGTTTTGGTATATTTTTCTAATATTTTTATCACCTTTGCCATATTTTTCACAAAGTTTTGTCAGCGTTTCGTAATTTTTGTTGTCATAATATTGTAAAATATCTTTTCATAATTTTGTTATATTTTTGTCATAGTTTTGGTAGATTCGTTTTCATACGATTTGCAGTCATTTGAAATATTTTAAAGTTGAGCGGAAGCCGCCGAATTGGATTTTAAGATGGCGTTTCATAGCGTCAGACTGCAAAATTCGACTTCTACTAGTTGATTCCTTTCACCTAATACCCACATTATGGGTGTTTTATGCGATTTCAGCAGTGTTTTTTGCCGTTTTCGCCATCTTGGTTTTTCGGAATTAACGCGGAATTAACGCGGTTTTTTTTTGCGCGGTACGTATTCCCCGCTCACAGTTTTTATTCTGCAAATAAATTTGCAAAGATTTTTTCACGTGTGAATAATTTTTGCAAAACACAGAAGGTTTTTTTCAGTGTTGACCCGCTTCGCAATTCGCGTGCACTGTGGCCGGCCTTCAAAAACGAACTTGCGAAATTCATCCGGTAAATGAATATTTCGCTTCGCAGTTCGCTTCGCGCTCACTGTGTTCGTACCCTAAGAGTATATAAAAGCGCCAGCACTAAATTTTAGTTCGGAGGTCCGGACTTCCGATTCCGATGTTTGATCTATGCTCGTCCACACACTATACAAACATTTTTCACGCGAACACAAACGATTGCTGGCGAAAACAGCAACAGCAACAGCAACAAAAAAGCCATCTCCACCGCGGCTGGGAGGATGGTTTGTACAAAATATTTCGATCGCGACCGATTTTACTCCAACCGTTTGGGCGCCATTCAAACAGTGCCATACACTATGCAAATCGTGTTTACAGCGACAACATTTCATCGAATTTCATCGCATTTGTACAAATGTTGTGTAGTCTGTGGCCCGCTTAACGGCAAGAATGAGATACACAAACGATTCAAATGAATTTGTGGCAACGTTGATTTTATGTGAATTTGAAAACAGAAATGGTGTGTTCAACAGAACTCAATCGAAATCAATTGAAATGGATTGACAGCTGATCAGCTGTTTTTCCAATTGACTTCGATCGATTTCTATCAGGCTGCTGAACGAACAGTCAGACACTAATACTAACGTACAGGCGCAGTGTTTTCAGATTGTTTGTCAGCTTTGTTCAGAATTCGAAAAGGCGGTTTAATCAAGGCAAATTGGAATGAATCCAACATTTTGGCCATCTCAAAGGCAATTCTTTCCCGTACTAAAACTGTCCGAAAAATTTTTGATTAGGAAGTTGTTGTTCGACTCGAACTAAATTTGAATACTAAAAAGGAATTATGTTTAGAATAATGAGCAATTTTTAGAGACAAGGAAGGCACAAAAGCGGAAAATTGTTGCTCTAGGAAAATAATTATTATTTTTAAAACATGCGATTATGAAAATAAAATATAGTGGATCAATTTTATATTTTATTTAAAAAAATGTATTGTGAAAATGAAGTCCTAATTTACATTTGCATCACAATTCTTGTGCAACTGTAGCCGACTGACACCGACACCAACGCAGCAACACCAAAACAGCATCGACCTATACCACCAGCACCGCACCACCGAAACAACACGAACTCTCCTGACACCACTTTCATTTTCACAACATTTGAGCTTGTTGTGAGCAGCTGCAGCAACTGATCCGACTGACACCCGTCACACCATTATAACTCAGCACCACCGGCACAGCACCACGACGGATTGACTACACTTTCATTTGCACTGCAGTTAGTCAAAAACAAACCCAGTCAGCTGTTTTTGACAGTTGTCAACTGCATGTGTGTTAGTGTAATTGAAACCGACAGAAACGAATCCTGCTCTCGAGCTTGATCGATTTCGATTGGTTTCGATCGACTTGGATTGGTTTCGATCGACTTCGATTGGCTTCATTGAACGTCAATTGGATTAGTTTCGATCACAACATTGGCTGAGTGAACAACAATTTACCAATCGAAATCGATTGAAACCGATTTCAATTGGCTGTTGAACGCGCTTAAAATTTCTTGGCGCACGCTTAAATAAAACGAATCAATATGTTTTGGTCGGAAGTCAGCCATGATGCCAACGACGTTTATAAAATTTTTATCTAAATGCACAATACACACACACATGTACGCTTCCGTCCCAAGTAACCATTAGGCCGTAAAAATTGGCCCTATTTAAGCCTTATAGTCGAATATAGAGCAAGCTTATAAAGCTCAAAAAGCTCTATATTCGACTATAATGCTGTCCAAAAGCCATTTTTGGCGTGTATTTCGGCCGATTTACGGCTTGACCCTACTTTCGAAACACGCCAATGCGAAGCTGTCAAAAATTTTCCAGCAAAAAAAGAAAAAAATTAATGTTTTGTCCCCTTTTTTCTTTGTTCTCTTTCTTTCTCTCTCACACTCGTACTTTTTTAATTGCTGTTGGATAGGAACTGGAATCGAACTTACAATTTCTAGGGATATGTATTAATTGGCGACTTTGCTGGTTGATCCAATTACGTTATTGTGCCAATCAGCGAAAATTTGACCTTCTTAAATTAAAATTTGTGATTTGCAGTTTGAAGGAAAACAAAGTAAAGAATAAAAATTTGAAATTCTTAATAATCATTTTTATTGAGCATAATAAACATAGAAAATTTACACTGTATTTTATAACACTTGATAGTTAAATTCACAATAGTTAAACACTTAATTGTTAGAATTCTGCTCATCTGAGCAAAGCAAACGCACATAATAGTACAGCACGTATTTCCAGAACCCGATATCCGTGCTCCGATGCTTGCAAAACGGTACACCGAGAAACTGTCCACGAAAAAAAAAACAGCGCAAGGGCTCCTCCACAAATTGCTTACTGGGTTCGAATTTTAAGTTGGCGAGATTTCCGCGAAAATGTACTGCTGCATCGGGAACTCCATTTAATCTGCTGCTGGATCCACTCTCCTCCCGTCCTTAAAATTTCTTTTCCGAGATGGAACTTTTTAACTACATTAACACAGCTTGAGCTTGAGCTTGAGCTTAGATAAACCGTACATTTCAGTAGTTGCTACTCCGTGATTGACAAGAACCATCAAAATTGTACATAGATCCAAATAAATGGGGCTTGGGATTAGCTTACCATTTTCTGTGTACACGTTTCGAAGGTTCCTGATCTTATATGGTCAATAACGGCGCCGGCCACGTCCTTACGGTTCATCGGGGGAAAAGGAAGGATTGTTAGTTCGACTTCCGTTGCTACTAGAGACCGAATACACCTCTAAATCTCCACGGTCGTCACAGGAAGGGTGGTTTGTTAGTGGGGAAGGAAAATAAGATCTGGATTCCCTTTGGAAAGGGATGTGATCAAAGCAAAGTTAAATATTTAGTGATCGTCGCGTCGCACACTATCGAGTACATCGCGGTTTTATTTAGAGCAAATACGTCCTAACGTGGTATTGTCATACGCGTACAATGCCACCGATGCAATCACCGAATTTTACCGCGCGCTCAAAACGAGAAAAGCAAAGCGTTCTAACGTGGCACTGTCATACATGTTCAACGCACTTGGCACATGTTCTACTCACGAAATTTTACCGCGCGTTTATAACGAGAAGAGCAAGACGTCCTAACTTGGCATTGTCATACACGTATAATAAAAGAGGGATGAATGACATCCAGGTGTTAAAATCCTAAGGACCAAATAAACTTAAAAAAAAAATACACGTATAATGTACCTTGCAACGTTGCAATTCGCCGAATTTTACCGCGCGATTATAACGAGAAGATCAAAACATCCTAACGTGGCATTGTCATACACGTACAATGCACTTAGCACCGGTGCAACTCACCGAAGATTATCGCGCGATAAAAACTAGAAGAGCAAAAAACGTCGTAACGTGGCATTGTCATACGTACAATGCACTTGACACCGGTGCAACTTACCGAATTTTATCACGCGTTTAAAACGAGAAGAGAAAGGACGACCTAACGAGCAAAAAACGTTCTAACCCATTATGCAGGCGGCGAGAGAAAGAGAAAAAGAGAGAGAAAACTATTCTTCTTTGCAATCCGATAAAAGCTTCAGCAGTAATCTAGTAGCCCAATATGCTGAAATATATATAACACACACACACACACACACTCACACACACACACACACACACACACACACACACACACACACACACACACACACACACACACACACACACACACACACACACACACACACACACACACACACACACACACACACACACACACACACACACACACACACACACACACACACACACACACACACACACACACACACACATACACACCGGGCCCGGTCGGACGCAACCTCATGTGTTCGACCCATCTGGGCTGGTTGTGGGTACACACAAAAAAAAGCATAGTAAAATTACTAGATCCGTGGTTTAAATGAACAACACGCAACCATATTTTTGAGTCAATAATGCTTTGTTCTTGAAATTACTACGCGCATTGTAATTTTACTATGTGTTAATTTTTGCTGCGCATAGTAGTTTCGACTGCATTCGTAGTAAAACTGTCAATGATTGAATGAATTCTTTTTCTTCGTGCATTGTAAAAGTACAATTTTCCATTATAAAAATAACACATTAAAATAAGTATCCTAGCATGGTATACAATACAAAATTACCATGATGCATGATATAAAGGCCTCAAAATAAAATTCATTTGTTACCAATACAAAATTTTATTTCCCCAATTTTTATTTTTCAACTTATTTTATACGACCACGGTCGGGGTCGGAGGAAATTGAGATCACATCGAAGACTACACCTAGAGCCTGAAATGAAAAAAGGAAAACAAGAAAAACATTAATTTTAGGAAATAGGAAAACTGTTCAGGTTGCTTATTCAATAAGCAGTAGATTGACTTATCAAAAAACACAATTTCACTCACCTGAAAGACTACATCCAACGGCCCGGCAGATGTAAGAATCCTTCGTCCCAGTGTTCCCCAACGTTGGCCAATTGACGAAATCTTTACTGGTTACACCATCCAAGGACGTTCCCACGGTTGGGGAACTCGAGAACAGCATTCGCCGACACTTGAACAAATTGAGAAAAAAAATACAGTAAATCTATCTTGCACACATAGGTATGGAAAAATGGGAAAAAATAACACAATCTCACTTACCTGAAAACATACATTTTCCGACCATGTTGTCCGGCTCCGTGTGCGTATCGGTTTAAAGGCTCGTTGAGGCCATGCCCGGCTGCCGTCGATCAATCTGGACTTCACGCGCGAAAGACGATGACCATGCGCATAGTAATTCCAAGAACACGAATAGTGCAATATCTAAATATCATGCGCATGGTAATTTAGACACGAGGAAATTACTATGAGCTGTCAAAGTTCACATAGTAAAAATACTATGTCGTAGTACTTTAGCCCAGATTTCTGGTAGAAAATACTAAATCGTGGTTGAAAATACTAGATCGTGGACATAGTAAAATTATCATGATCCTGTATTTGAAAAACCCATGCAATTTTTTTCCGTGTAGCAATGTGGCTTCTTCGTCACTTACTACAAACAGCCAGCAGATGCCGGGTAAAGAATCACACATTCAGTTACATGCTGTCGATAAGAAACAATGCCCTAAGCTCACAATTTCACCATCTATTCGTTTCTTCTACCCAAAGCGCTCTAGCTTTGACCTTTCCACCTATCAATTTTCATATCTATCATAATTGCTCTCTAATTAGATTTTCAATTTGCCGATATGCCACAAACTTAGATTAGAATATATCCCAGCGGCGATCAAAATAAGATAACATAACCATTTTCTACAACGCACCGGGGGCGAAGCCCAAGCTCCAATCTGCTCAATGGCTTCATAATCGAAAATGCACTCCAAATATTAAAGCAAAATATCACTTTCACAATGCAAAATACACAACAAGCACATAGCACAAATATTAGTTTTAAGCTTAATACCATGTTTCGGAACAGTATTTAAAAAAACATCACTAAAATTCATGGATTTTTAAAAATACGCGGACTAAATCACGGACGGAGCTTCCACTTGGCAGCAGCGTTGCCAGTCCGGTCGGAACTTTTTAACTACATTAACACAAAACAAAATCAAAACTCTCAATATCCTATCGTGAAAAATTAATTTGAGCACTTCTTCTTATTGATTCATATCTATACATTTTGATTATTTTACCTCACAACTCAGGTGTCATTTATAGATGTCAAATTGATCTACAGGGCTTGAAAGCCCTGAAGCACCGCCTTAAAACTGTGGCGACGCAAACCATCTTACCCTCACATCATCATTTCATCACCGACATTACCATTCCATCATCATTCACCGTCATTCATCATCATCAGCTCAACACTAACACTACAAACTAGTTCCCGAACATTCCATCAGTCAGTCCAGTCGAGAACCTTCTCGAAACAAAGACACGCATGCAGTAATAACAACAGCCACGCAATTGATGCCAGCAGACAATAGCCGGCAAACCAACAATAGCAACAACAAACGATAGCACCGGCAAACAACCAATAGCGTTCTTGCGTTCGCTCACTAACACAGACACACAATCCATAGCTATAAATATCCGATCATTGTAAATAGTAGTTAGTAATAAAGTGACCATTATATAGTGAACACGTATCTTTTCTATCCCGTGAAACCGAATCCCTCTTCGGGCGGAAACCCCCACAAAACCAATATACGGCCTAATAAACGTCTTCATTCCAACAGTGCCTATAGGCATTAAAAAATATTATTTACGGCTAATAGGCACTGAGGTGCCGTTGTTTGGCCTTTATACGGCTTATAACAGGGCTTAATGGTTTATTGGGTAATTAGACTAGGGGCAATGGAGTATAAAATGCAATGTCACCTTCTAAGTACGATACTATATACATTTACCGATTGATACCAACTGGCATTTTGCATTTTATACGCATATCACATTTAAAGTAGGTACACTGGTGGAGTATTCATTGATTATATTCTTTTATTTGTCATAAGGTTTTTTCATAAACTAAATCAAAACATAGTTACTCATAGATTTATTACTAATTTTATTGTGCACTTTCAATATACCTTGGTTTTCTAAAAATCTACATATACTTTCTTTGTGATATACTTTAACAGGTTGAGTTAAAACTTTTATCTTTGATTTTTTTGGTATGTTATACTTATAGTTAACTTTGATTTTTCACGATTCAAGTTGTCGTTCAATGTCTTATGATACTCGTATTACTTGTTGTTCCGATAGTATTTAGGAACTTCGTTAGGATCGAAGCCCATTTTTTTCATCTCAACGGCCAAAGAGAATAGATAATCGTAGCATTCCGCCCTACAAAACGAAGTATATTTAATAAAAAAAAAAATTATAATTATTAGCTTCCAATAATGAGAAAATTCTTACATTGCTTTGGCTTTTTGCCAAGTATGTCCCCAGACATACACACCGTGCCTTCGAACCAGAATGGCTGAAGTACCAGGATATTCTTTCATTGTTAAGCACATCCGTTCTTCCAGATCTTTCTCGAAAGGAGTATTTTCGATTATGGGTACCACTAGCTCTTCGTCAAAGCGCAGGTTGCGTTCCAACTCATAGTCGTATATGCCCTGTAAAATTTAAAATGGAGTTTTAAGTGAAATTCAAGTTGAAATGTATTTTTCAGTTATGTTGTGTATTTGTCGTGACCTAACTAATGAAATACCTACTTTTAAAAGTCTAAAAGATTCATTGTTCAACAATCTTGTATAGGTCTCGTGTAAGTTCAGAGTATTTTAATTATAGGGTACCGTAATCATGCGTGAACGTACCCCACGCCGGGCATGATGACGTAGTTGTTATGAGATTCTTCATGCATTCCAAATGAAAAAAAAATAACTCTACGTTTTTCGTCATTTGCATAAAAAAAAGTTCAGTAGCTAGTGTTAAGGAACTAAAGTTAGTGTTGAAACAATTGATTTCAGTATGAAATATATTGAATAAAGAGCTTGGAATCATTCCAAAACTCGAACAAGAAAATAGTTACGAGAAAAGATGATTTTAGAGCAAAGTAAAAGGCGACTGCTCAGTGGGAACTTTTAGCAACTAGTAAAATTTTATTTGTACTACAAATCATGGCTTACTTAAATATCTAACATCCCCTCTTAAGCCATTATTATTGATTCCCCAGAACTGTTCTTGCTTCACAGAATTTTGTTCCAGGAACTGCCCTAGTGAGGATGTCCGCTGCTTGTTGATCTGTTGGTACATAGTTAAGCTTGGTTGATTTAAGCTCTACTTGTTCGCGGACGAAGTGGTGTCTAATGTCGATGTGCTTACTGCGTGGCGAGTAACCCATCTCCTTCTCAGCAAGACTAATAGCACATTTGTTGTCGCAGTTTACAGCTATTGGTCCCGCAACACTCATCATCTCTGCTAGGAATCCTTTTCACCAAATCGCCTCCTGGGTGGTCGCTGATAAAGCCAGCTTCGGTCGTCGACAGAGCAACAGTAGGCTGCTTCCGTGAACTCCACGCTATTGCTCCACCTGCCATCAGAAACACATAGCCGCGCGTAGATCGCCTCATTTCTGGATTGTTGCCCCAATCAGCATCAGTGTAGGCCTCAAATGGCCCAGCACATTCCTTCGAGAACACCAGCTTGAATTTCTCGGTACCTTTTAAATACCGCAGTATCCGTTTGGCTGCTATCCAATGCGCTTCTCCAAAATCAGCACAGAAACTACTGACTACGCTGACTGCATGGCAAATGGCCTCGTACCTTGAGCCAGAAATTGAAGGCTTCCTGCCAACTCTCGAAACGGTATGGACTTCATACGTTCCTGCTCGGCCACCGTTTTGGGACACATGTCTTGAGTCAATTTCTGATTTACATCCAAGGGAGTTGAAACAGGATTGCCTCCGGACATCTTGAACCGCTCTAGGAGTGTGTTGATGTAACGCTCTTGATTAATCGCTACAGTTCCTTTTCTTCGGGTAATCCGCATTCCTTAAACCTGATGAACTCGACCCATGTCTTTCATCATGAATCGGCTCGTCAGTTCTCGTTTCACCGCCTTGGCCATACCATCATCGTTTGTGAATATAAGGAAATCGTCCACATTGATTGTGACGATTACCAGCCTCGGAACGTCGCTCCTAAAGTACACGCAAGAATCGTACTTCGAACGCCGCAATCCCATCCGCCGTAATTCGGAATCGAGCTTGAGATTCCATACTCGGCTAGCCTGTTTCAGACCGTATAGGGCTTTCTTCAATTTGCAAACCCTATCGGTACCATCCTCGAACCCTGTCGCATAAATATTTCTTCCTCTTTCAGGTCGCCTTGAAGGAAAGCCGTCACCGCGTCAAGCTGATAGATATCCAGATCCATCTCCGCTGCCTTGGCCATCAAATACCGAATCGTAGCGTAGCGTACAACTGGCGAGTACGTTTCGGTATAGTCCACACCTTCGAATTGAGAACAACCTTTAATCACCTACGTGCCTTGAAACGCTCAATCGACCCATCGGATTTGATCTTCAGTTTGTAGACCCACTTGTTTCGCAAGGCCTTACGCCCGGCCGGAAGTTTCTCTAACGACCAAGTCTTGTTTTCCATCAGCGCTTGATGCTCGTCGCGCATGGCTGCCTTCCAGCGTTCACGATCGTCACTTTCAATCGCCTGCTGGTACGTTTGAGGTTCTTGAGCATGCTGTGGAATGGACAAATGCGGAACTTCGTTGCTCGAAACGTTAATAAAGGAACACTTGCCTCTGACTGGGCGCTCCCAGTCACAAGGGCCTGAATCAAGTTTTACATCAACCAATTCTTCTTGTGTGCGTGACGGGAGCGCATTGACTGGACCCGGACATATCAAACCAACCTGTGGGGATGCAAGTTTCTGAAGAACGATACTGTACGTCACTAAGTCAGAATACTTGACTGGTATCCGGCGCTCCCTCGCGCTGCGCCGCGTCATTCCCGCATTGGGTGAACGTTCAGAAGATTGCGGAGGGAGCGCAGTATGATTACTCCTCGAATCGACCAGTGTTGAATTGAGTTCTTCCAAGCTTGATTCGTATCCATCGCTCCAATCTGTGCCGTCTGGATTTGGTTCTGACACAGTAGCTAGATCGTCATTTGACACCTCCCGGATCGGAGCGCGTCTGACAATCGGACCGATTACTGTCATAAGATAGCTTGTCAGTTAAAAAACGTCCGATTTTTGTCCGATTTTCCGGACCATTTTCCTGCTGCTAAAAGCAGCGTCGAAGACAAGACCTGACACTTCAAATCGGTCCAGATTTGGTTTGAATTCGGTCAGTTTTTCATGACCAAATTGGCGCGACGCGTCGTCTGGTTTCGAAACGTCACCGCGGTATCAATCATAGCAATCATGTTTTTCTATGTCATTTTTTTTACTGGTACCATTCTCGACGGAAAGCGAATCAAATTTCTTCCAGGTAAGTTTTTTGAAATCATTTGTTTTAAGCATAGTTAAGAACAAAAACCATTTTCCAGGTAATCATCCCCAGCGAAGACACTTCGCAAGGGCAGCAGAACATGGGTCTGGTCGAAAGCATCGGTAAACCAATTCAGATTTTCCGAGGTAACGCGAGGGTGTTAGTCTGCCGAAGAATGGTTTTTTTTTTGTTGTTATAAATGTTATGTATTATTTAGATGTTAAATAAAATACATTTTTTACGAACTATTGAACTATTTGAAAAAATCAAATAATTTACAAATTTACGATGGCAGCCATCATGCTTCCGAAAATCAATCATTTTCACTGAGCCATGCTTGACTACATTCAGAGCCAAAAAATCAAAGCAGTCAAATTTTCCTTCTTCAACCAAATCATACAAACAATCATGCATGACAACGACGCTTCTGTATTTGAAACACTTTTGCGATACATGATGAGGTAAAAAAGGACGCAGACTATCAGCAACGAACGTCTCGATGCTGATTTCCTTCCCCTAACGACATTGCAACCTTTAGGATCATAACTGATATGTATCAGTTCTGAGCGATCTATGTAGGCTATCAGATGATTTTTTATTTTTCGTTTTGCCTAGAAGGACAAAATCATGACTAGGTAACCGCAATGAACTGTCCAGCATGTGCTACAGCTTTTTTGAACATGTGGTCCTGGTATTTATTCAGATTTTTCCTTTTGAAACATTAATGATCGTCTATCAATAACGAGCATTATCAACAATGATGCGGGGATAGACGTTCGGGAATGATTGAGGGAGCGACGTTCAAAATGTATCACCAAGTATGTCGATCACCGTCGATTAGCCACGTGACGAATAGCAACGGTAGCCTCCGGTGGGGCATGGTATATCTTCTTGTATCAAGTTAGTGTTGATTTTCGACATATATTCAATGGGTACTTTTACCACGTGCGTATCACAGCACTCGGAGGTAGCATCATTCTAGCTAGAAACCATTCCTGATTGCTTTTCTTGAGCGATTTTCCGACCACTGGCAGCCATATTAAATTTTGATTTAGAAAACGAACCTCTGCGATCTGACCGAATTTGGTCTGAAAATACGGACCGAAATCGGTCTAGAATCCGGACAGAAATCGATCTGGAAATCCGGACGGAATTCGGACCAATTGTTTTGACAGTTTGTTTTTTGGCAACGCGTCGCGTTGTCAGGAAACTTGTGTCACCAGAGCACTGAATTCGTCCGAATTCGGTTGGATTTCTTGTTGGATTTCCGACCGATTCACGGGTTGAACGGACCGAAATCCAACCGATTTTGGCTCGATTTTCCGATCCGGGCTGCACCACCTCCTTCCGCCTTTCTTCCGCTTCTTACGAAACCATCGGTTGAACCACGCTGATTATTTCAATCATGTCCACGCCTCCGGAAATAGGTTCTCCTTCTGTTTGTTTGTGGTTGATTTCATTGAGGAACACAACACTTCTGCTGATGGAAATCTCCCTGGTTTTCGGATTATATAATCGAAACCCTTTTGAATGAGCTGCGAATGAGCGTAGCCGACAAACCAACAAGCCTCCGATTCCTTATCCCACTTATGCCTTTTGATTTGCGGAATATCACACCCGCCGACTCTACGTTCTCCGACAGCGGGCCTTCCATGGCCCTGAAATCGAGTGCTCTCAGCACTTCCATAAGTTCATCGTCTTTCTCGCCATCCGAACCCCCTTCAAGGGTCTCTGCTCCTGAACGCATCAGAGTCTGCACATCGAAGACCTCCGAGCATGCCGCTCCATTAAGGTTTCCATCACCGGGACGCAACAAATCTGGCCTTTTGGGGACCTCGGAGCCCTTCGTCTCAGTCGCGCCGTTCCCAGCCAGCGTCTGCAGTCGTCAGTGGTGATGAGGCTCCCCAATTTGCCCCCACAGGCAAGTATTCTTCAAATCTGAGAGCTGTTCCTGCGCATGATGTTTTCCTGCCTTTTAATAGATCCATCGAATTTCAACCACATCTGAGAAGTACTGCTTTACCGACAAGGTACCTTCACCGGGACGCAAGGAACTAGGCACTACGGAGACCTCGGAGCCCCTCGACTCAGTCGCGCAGCTTCCTGCCAGCGTCAGCAGTCGTCCCAGCCCTGAGTTCGATCGTGGCGATGAGGTTCTCCAGCCTGCATGCTCAGGCAAGTACTCTGTTTCATCTAGAACATTATTTTTGCGTGATAAATTTCTGTCCAACAGAACATCACTCGATTGTAATCTCCAAGCTGCGTTCGTCAATACTTCAGTTTGTTCTTCTTCGCAACCTGAGAACTTCACGACTTCCACTGGGACTTCATCACCGGGACGCAACGCTTTGGGCCTTACGGAGACCCCTGTGCCCTTCGACTCAGTCGCGCTGATTCCTGCCAACGTCATCAGTCGTCCCGGCCCTGAGTTCGTATGTGGCGTAGGGGTTCTCCAGCCTGTCTTACCAGGCAAGTATCCATCTTCTATTGGCTTTCCTCTTCGTGATGGATTTTCCCGTTCCAGAGTACAACGACCCGGTTTGCATCGCGGTAAACGCGATTGTATCAATCTCTACTACCAGAACGTCGGCGGCATCAATGCCTGTGTTAATGAATATTTGCTTGCATCCTCAAGTTCCTGTTACGATATCGTTGTCTTCACCGAAACTTGGCTTAAGGACAGGACCCTTACCAGTCAGGTTTTCTGCTCGGACTACAGAGTGTTCCGTTGTGATCGAGGCCCTCACAACAGCACGAAATCTACTGGAGGTGGTGTTTTGATTGCCATTAAGTCATGCCTATCAGCTGTGCCCATCGATGATGAGGCATGGATTGACTTGGAAATGGTCTGGACGCGTATCGACTTAGGCGAACGAATGCTTTACATTGGTGCTGTTACCCCGATCGTGCTAAAAATGCGACTTTTGCTGAATCCTTTTCTCGTAGCCTTTCCAAAGTTTGCTCAATCACTAATCCTGAAGACGACATCATTATCATCGAAGATTTCAATCTGCCTGGTTTAAAGTGGTGCTCCTCCCAAAGCAGCTTCTTGTTTGCTGACCCGGAAAGATCCTCGTTGCCCTCCAACATCATCCTCGACGCTCTAAGTACGGCCACTCTCCGGCAAATCAACAACATCGTTAACGAAAATGGCCGTTCTCTCGATCTCTGTTTCGTTAGTGACGGGTCTCTTTCACCAACAATCGAAGAAGCTCCTGAGCCTCTGGTCAAGTCCGTCCCTCACCACCCCGCTCTGCTGCTTTCGCTCGATATTTCTGGCATTGTCGCCGTTACCGAAAAACCGGCTTCCTTCTTCCACGACTTTAAAAGTGCCGATTTTTCTGCGATTTTTCAAACTCTGGACACCATCAACTGGGAATCTGAACTGGACCCTTCTGATCCAAACGCTGCTGCTGTTAAGTTCACCCACATTGTCAACTACATTATCGATCGCCATGTGTCGAAACGCTCTGCAGTCTCAAATCTACGAGCACCTTTGGTCACGAAAGAGTTGCGGCAAATGAAAACGCTGAAGAATAAAGCCCTCCGTTATTACACCAGGCACAAGACTCTCCAAGCCAAAAATCAGTATCGCAAACTTAACTCAGCCTATAAAATACTAAGCACGCGTTGCTATCAGAGCTACCTAATGCGGATCCAGCGTGGTTTTAAAACCAAACCTAAATCCTTCTGGCAGTACATCAAGGATCAACGGAAGGAATCCGGCTTACTCTCATACATGTTCTTGGATGATACGTCGGCGACATCGGACCGTGATATCTGTAATCTCTTCGCACAGAAATTCCGTAGTATTTTCGACTCTGGCTCAATATCCTCGGAGCAGTTAAATAGTGCTACAAGCAACGTTCCTCATTTGAGCACTTCATTCGATAATTTCGCAGTCGACGAAGATACCATCTTGAAGGCTTCCGTGAAGCTGAAACACAGTTATTCTGCCGGACCTGACGGTATACCAGCCACTTTTTTGAAGCGCTGCATATCATATATGCTAACACCTATAAAACGAATCTTCCAAGCATCGCTCAACACGTCTACGTTCCCCTCTATATGGAAAGAAGCCTACATGTTTCCGGTCTACAAGAAAGGCGACAGGAGGAATGTCAACAACTATCGCGGTATTACTGCCTTATGCGCTATTGCCAAGTTATTTGAGCTGGTTGTTTTAGACCCTATCTTCTCGTACAGCAAACCCTATTTTTCTTATGATCAACATGGCTTTATGCCTAAGCGCTCTACGACCACTAACCTGCTGGCGTTCACGTCTAAGGTGCAAGACAGTTTTGCTTCAGGATTCCAAACAGACGCCATCTACACCGACCTGTCAGCCGCTTTCGACAAAGTGAACCATGAAATTGCTATCGCCAAACTCGATCGCATTGGTTTTTGTGGGTCTCTACTGGAATGGTTTCGCAGCTACCTGGTAGATCGTAAACTTATTGTCCGGACGGCAGAATCCTTCTCTAACCAGTTTTCTGCCACCTCTGGAGTGCCTCAAGGGAGCCATTTAGGACCAATACTATTTTTGATTTATTTCAACGACGTGCTGCTGCTCCTCGATGGACCAAAACTAGCTTACGCAGACGACCTGAAGTTGTTTTATCCCATCTCCGGCCCTGACGATGCCAAGTTCCTGCAGGACCAGTTCAACCTCTTCGCCTCCTGGTGCGATGTCAATTGTCTGCCCTTAAATCGTAGTAAATGCGCAGCAATTTCTTTTTCCCGTAAGCGGCTTCCATCAAATGCAGTGTATTTTCTCGGCGACGAGGCTATTGCTCGAGTTGAGCACGTGAAAGATCTTGGTGTCATTCTTGACAAACGGATGGATTCCAAGATTCACACCAATTACATCGTCGATAAAGCTTCTAGAAGCCTAGATCTACTGTTCCGCATGGCGAAAGACTTCAAAGATATTTACTGTTTGAAGAGTCTTTATTGCAGTTTGGTTCGTTCGATCCTTGAATAAGCCTCTGCTATCTGGTGCTCTTATTACCAAAACGGCTCCGAGCGTATTGAGGCTATCCAACGGCGTTTTATGAGATTCGCTCTTCGACACTTGAGCTGGCAAGACCCGTTCCGACTTCCCAGCTACGAGAGCCGCTGTCGCTTAATCGACATTGACACGCTGCAAGCCCGCAGGACCGCCGCACGAGCCTCTGTCGTAGCTGATTTACTTTCATCCAGAACTGATTATCCCGCACTTTTGGAAGGTATTCAACTCAACATACGACCACGTGGTTTGAGAAATCGTGAGTTCCAGTTCTACGTCCCTCTTCGTTTGAATAATTATGAGGCTAACACAGCACTTATTGGTGTAATCAAGACATTCAACCGCTACTCCGAACATTTTGAGTTTGACGTTTCGAGGAATGCATTCCGAAGAAAAATCCTTAAAGCTTTAAGTTTTGTGTAGACAATTGTATTTGTAGTGTCATGAGTTTTAATTTTTAATTATTTTTTTTTTCATTAGGATCAATATGTGATCCGTTGATGTACAATAAATAATAATAAATATGAGCCATTGCTTGTGCCCCAAAAACTCGAAGATGGCTCAAATCAGGACGCTTCCCAGTAAACCTTTCTACTGGAGTAACTTCAAGACCTTTGGTTGGCGAACGATTTATTAAATACACTGCTGTGCCTACTGCCTCAGCCCAGAACCGCTCACTTAGGTTAGCATCAAACAACAATGCCCGAGCTCGTTCCACGATGGTGCGGTTCATCCGCTCTGCCAAACCATTCTGTTCCGGATTGTAGGGGACAGTAGTTTCATGAACTACTCCGTTGACACGAAGAAAATTGTCGAACCTTTTGTTTACGTATTCCGTACCCTTGTCGCTTCTGAGACGCTTTATTTTCTTGCCCGTCTGCGTCTCGACCATGGCCTTAAAATCCTTGAACGCTTCTAACAACTGATTCTTCGATTTCAGGTAGAATACGAATGTCATCCGGCTTGCGTCATCGATAAACGTTACCATGTACCCACTGCCATCAATCGACGTCGTCTCCCATCGGACCACAGAGATCTGAGTGAATGAGGTCCAAGACTTCATTTGACCTCTGCCCGCTCGACTGGAATGGTAAACGTTGCTGTTTCGCTTCTACACACGGCACACAAGGATACAGCTTTCCGTTCTCGTACCCCAAACCAGTGGAAATGGCTCGCAAAATCCACATGTTGCGCTCGTTCATGTGACCTAGTCTTCGATGCCACAACTGAAAACTGGCCTCTGTTCGAATCGTTAACGCCTGTTGATTGCTGACCAAATTCAAACGATAGAGACCGTCCGTCTCTGTACCAACGCATACTACATTGCCCGTGTCGGAATGAATCACTTTGAAGGCCTCTTTCGTGAAAATCACCCGGTAGCCCATTTTACAAATCCGGCTGACAGACAACAGATTCATGGCTAGATCTGGAACACATAACGCATTAGACAACGTGATTTCACTTGACGTACCTTGGACATCTGCTTCCAGCTTCACAGTTCCAATCGCGACGACTGCCACTTCAGCGCTATCGGCAACGTTGACCGTTTGAGTTGTCTTTTCCAATTTTATAAACGGTTCCTAGGAGCGACACATATGGCTTGACTCCCCAGAATCGAATATCCAGTACGCCGCCCAAGCAACCAAAAGTCGCGTTCTCACTCAAAGATGGAAGCCCGAAGTTCACATTTGGCTGAGAAAATGTTTTACGGGAATTTCAGGTGACTTATGTCACGTAGAAGTTATTCAGGAACTTCTATCGCCTTTTGAAAGGTTGAAATATCGATAACGGAACTTTTAAGCGCTTTTAATGGAACTTCTTTGAAGAAGGTCGGTAGCGTTCGCTAAGCACTTTCTAAGATAACTCCAGGTGTTGCAAGGAACTTATTTGGGAATTCTAAGATACTTCTAGGTGTTTTTAGGAACTTATTTGGGAATTCTAAGCGATATGTCAAATATGTCTGTCAATTTTATGTCATGGTTTTTGTTTTGTTTATATCAGTACTCATATTTAGAATGGAGTTCAAATGTCTAAGGTTGAAACAAATATTTAAAGAATTTTCCGGATTTTTAACATTGAAGTTTTTATATTTTCAGAGCCTTACATCATCCACCGCTGCGATTGAGGAGAGTAACATCGCTTGCTGCCGATGATTAGGACCCCACTGCATGCATATTTCAAAATCCTGTAGTTTCGGAAACATCGGATTTCTGCTGGAGGACTAGGCCGCTGCCGTAACATAAATTTTTACTAAAAATTTATCTCACTGATTCAGAGAGAGTTGTTTATAATTTCCCCATTTTTTTTTTGCTTTTTCAAAATACGGGGTAATTACGAACACTTGTTTTTAGGCATTGTTTGATTATCTTAACTTATTTTTAATGTTTTACCACTGACCATACTGACTGGACACTCGATTTCGTTTTCTGGATAATTTTTCCAGAAAAAAAAACAAAAAAAAAAATCATTTTTCCAACAGTACGCAATGTCGATTCCAGAGTGCGCATCGATCGATTTGAAGAAATGCTATCCCAGTTAGGAAATGCCACCCAACTTTAAAAATAAAACACGCAATTTCTACGATAAAATCGGGCTAAACAGGACCATTTTTCCTACAGGGCATTTTTTGTCAAATTTTTCAGGTTCGCCACCTGCCGTCGGTATTGCGAACCTGCAAAAGCTGACAACAAAAAATTAGACAGAAAATGGTTGAATTTTTGTTCTAAGAGTCAAGTCAGTGTGGTCAGTGGTTTTACTATGTACCAATAATCATCAAGATCTTTAAAATAAACCGATATACCTACACGGAAAAAAATTGAGTGGTTATCCTAAAGACACTGTCATGATAATTTTACCATTTTAGCGCTATAGTATTTTCAACCACGAAAAGTATAACATCGATTTTGTAAAAGTGTGCATGAAACAATATTGAAATTACTATGTCCCTGGTAATTTTCGATAGCTCTCAATGTTTGTAGTCGAAAATACTATGGTCATGATAATTTCATCATAATTTCTATTAAAACTGGCGTCCACATAGTAATTTAGACATTGTGGAACCAATTCATATCAACAAAATACTATGCACATGGTACTTTTGAGAACAAAGCATATTTGACTCAAAAACATCAGTGCGTATGATAATTTTACTATGGTAAACATTCTTGTTGTTTACACTAATTCGAGATCATTAATCATCAAACCCGTGAGTAAAAAAATATAATTTTGAGCTGCTTTCAAGTTTCACAACTTTGAAAATCTTTCCAGAGCATCGGGAGAACACACTAACATTGACCGACGTGTGTCGGAAGTGTGAATTTTAATGTTTCAAATAATGTCATAATGCATGCATGGAAATAAACAAACAAACATACATAGTAATTTTACTATTTAAATCAAGCTCCTCGCTCCTCCTAATCTTTATCATAACACATACTAGTTTCATCATGAAACATATCAATTTTACTAGGCACGAAGTAAAACAATGCATCATTTCATTGACAATTTTACTAAAACGCAGTCGAATTTACTATGCGCAGCCAAATTGAGCACATAGTAAAATAGCTATGCGTAAGGTATTATAAACAACAAAACATATTTGACTCAAAAATATGGTTGCGTGTTGTTCATTTAAACCACGGATCTAGTAGTTTTACTATGCTTTTTTTTTGTGTGTAACTTTATCACACAGCAAAAAAATTCTAAAAGTATACGGAATCTAAAACGCAAGTGATCTATTTTTTCACAAGTGTAATTAAAAAATGATGTAGTTTTCCACTCCTTTCGATGTAATTTTAGTCTTTTTTCAAAAAGCGAATAAAGATAAATTGTTTCGGTATAATTTTACATTCCGTGATGTAAAAATAAAGCATCCAATGAAATTTATATCACAAGCAGTGTAAAATTATATCTGTTTGATTTAAAATTGACAGAAACTGTTTGTTCGTGCCATTTGCCAGTCGAGTCATTTTTCGGAAACCGAGTGTCGTTCCACGACGAAGCTCCATCATCTCTATGATAAAAGTGGTAGGTTTTTTAATTAATAAACAAACAAATGATGTTATTGAAATTAATTATTTGTTTCTCGGTTACAGCGACGGCAAGGCATTGGCAGGGATCCGGAATTTGATTGCCAGGAGAGGAATTTGCCTGAACAATCCGAGGCATTTTGAGCAAAATCCATCCGACAGTGACGTATGAATCAGGACCATGACAGTCCGGAACGGATTCCCTTTGGTCCCCCAGTGACGCTGACCGGATAGAATATCAGCAGAATGCCACAGCATGGCGGTGCTCGTGATGGTGGATGTACTTTGTTTTTTTTTCACTATTCATGTTTTTTTTTTAAATAAATGTTTAATAGTAGTAAACTAGTGTAATTTTTCTTTTCAAAAGGCTCATCATATCTCATTATTCCATAAAAGTGCAAGTATTGTGAATTTAAATAAAAATTTTAGAAACGTCGCTGGTGAACTAGCAACAAAACACAGACTTCCGACAATCTAGTACTTCACTTTTCTTTGTCGGAAGTCTTTCGGAAGTCGGAAGTCCGGACTTCCTAAGTAAAATTTAGTGCTGGCGCTATTATATTCCGAAACAAAATCTACATCGCTGTGTATTTTTACACGACAATAAGCTGTTTTCTTTCCGTGCATCGTTTTTGGTCTAAATTTACACGCCTCAATGTAATGATGATGTAATTTTAGATTATAGACGATGTTCCGTTTTCGTGCATCGTTTTCAATCTAAAATTACACGAATTTTTCTTGCTGTTTCTAAAAATATGTAAATATGAGATTGTAGGACATGATTCCCTGTTTTTTGTGAACCTAAAAACTATCCATGACACATGAAGAGTAAATTTTTAGAAACCATTACCTAATCCTATCTAGACGCAATGTTAAGATTTATCCAGAAATATTGTCAACACTAACAATTGTTACGTAACAAGAACTTAACAGCGTTCATTATGAAATTATTTTATCGGCTATATCGGTGAAATTTATATTCTTTGAGGAAGAATATTTAAGAATTGAAAGAATATAGACGGATAGAAGATTAGAATAAGGTGAAAGATGTTGAAAATGAGCCAAAGGGTAATTTTAATTTTCCGCTCATTTTCAACATCTTTCACTTTATCCTAATCTTCTATCCGTCTATATTCTTTCAATTCTTAAATATTCTTCCTCAAAGAATATAAATTTCACCGATATAGCCGATAAAATAATTTCATAAAACAAATTTACGGTGATTAACTCTTCATTTCAAAAATCAATACTTGGCTAAAAAGAAATAAAAAAACACATTTCATTACATCGGTAGATAGCCTAGTATCGGACCATCGACCGTAGCGCGAATAGTCGAAAAAACTGACTAGACCGCACGTAATGATACAATACCGAGAACCGCATCTATCGATAAATGTGTCTCGGTCGTATTTGAAGCTTTTCTGAGCGATCACATTTCATCTTTTTGTTCGTTCGTACTGCAAGTTTCCACTTGTGGGACGAACCACGCTAGGCCTACTATTGTGTGGTGGTTGCTACAGCTCTATCGGTATCAACCACTGCAAGGTAGTAGGCCCGTGAGGAACAAATTGATGAAATGTGATGAAAAGTTTTTCAAATTAAAATTACCCTTCCGCTCATTTTCAACATCTTTCACCTTATTCTAATCTTCTATCCGTCTATATTCTTTCAATTCTTAAATATTCTTCCTCAAAGAATATAAATTTCACCGATATAGCCGATAAAATAATTTCATAAAACAAATTTACGGTGATTAACTCTTCATTTCAGCGTTCATTATATTCATCGAATCATCTGGGTAATCTTTGTTCATAATAACCTCAGTTGACCCCAACCGTTTTCCGAAAAAACTTGTCTTCTGCTTTCAGCCAAGTTTTAAAAATATTTTCTTAAGTCTTCCGTAAAGTTTTTTTATATTGGAAAGGCCAATAACTGAAAAAAAAAACAAAATAAATTTTTGAACCGTTGTTATAATTGTTTTTTATATAATTGAGTTTTAGCACAGTAAACAAAATGCACAAAGAATTCAAAATAATGATATCTTAATTTATAATCGTTAATCAAAAAGAATTAGAAACATTTATTTTTTATTTCCATAGCGTAGTAAAATTGTAATTTATAATATCGCTTGATTGATGAAAACTAGCTACACTATTAAAAAAACGAACTTTAGAACCCAGAGAAGTTTTAAATCTAAGATAAAATTTTGATTTAAAATTTAAAATTGCTAATTTCAAAAGAAATTCACGAAGGTGCAATGTTATTTTGTTGCAGCCATAAATGTTGCAATATAGCCATATATGCCTACTGGATATATTTATAATTAAAAAAAGTGATTTTTTACATTATTTACACAGACCTATTTGTTTGCAAAATATAATATTTTTGCATAGAAAAAAAATTCTCAACTTTTTTAAAGTTCACTCAGTTGATGGTTAACTTTGTTATGCAAAAAATGTGGATTTGATTACAGTGAAAAATGTCACAGTTAATTGTTCAACATATATTTTTATTTTGAGTCAGTTTCTTGGACTTTAATTAAAGTCTGCTTCATTTAATATTGGAACAAATTCTTTTGCTCATTGTGGCGCTCCTAGTGGACGGATTTGGAAACTTTTTTCACCCACGTGTCGGGAAATTCATTACCTTTCACCATGTATTTATGTCATAACACCAAACGATAGCATTTTGTAAACAACCGCCATGGAAGCCGAACGGAGAAATCAAATTGTGCACAGTTCTCTTGAAAATCCATTGTTGTCGGCATCGAAGCTAGCTAACCAGCTTAAAATGCCCAGAAATACCGTATGGCGTGTTATCAAGCAGTACAAGGAAACATTGACGACGGCTCGGAAGCCGCATTCGAAGCGTCGGAGTGGAACTGTCGACCGGAAACTGCGTGGGAAAATCATCAAGGCCGTCAAGAGGAATCCAAATTTTTCAGACCGCGATTTGGCCAATAAGTTCCAGGCCGCTCACAGTACGGTGCGACGAATTCGTCTCCGGGAAGGAATAAGGTCATTCCGAGCCAGCAAACAGCCAAATCAGACGCTGAAGCAGAACAATGTGGCCAGAATCCGTGCTCGAAAGCTGTACGACCAAGTGCTGATCAAGTTCGACGGATGTAAAGTCTGCTTCATTTAATATTGGAGCACAAACAATTGCGTGTAGTTCAGTCATTTATTAACGAATTCATAATTTGTTTTTCATACAAATGTAGCATTTTCTTTACTCTTTCATAAAAAAAAATTAAAAAAATTATTCATTGCTGTTTCGAAGAAATTCTCGTACTCGTACTCGTAAGAAAACTGTGCACAATTTGATCTCTCCGTTCGGCTTCCATGGCGGTTGTTTACAAAATGCTTTCGTTTGGTGTTATGACATAAATACATGGTGAAAGGTAATGAATTTCCCGACACGTGGGTGAAAAAAGTTTCCAAATCCGTCCACTAGGAGCGCCACAATGAGCAAAAGAATTTGTTCCAATATTAAATGAAGCAGACTTTATGAACAAAAAACTGTTCCGATTAATAATTAAGTTATAACATATTTTGTATAGTTCAATTGGAAACAGACTCTATATCAGGGAGAAAACACCTGCAAAAAGGATTTATGCAAAAACTAATTTGAAAAGTGTAAGAGTAAGGTTTTTAAAATCAAAGAGACTTAACAGTACATACACAGTAAATTTTTGATTCGATTTCCAGCAATTGCTGGAAACGTTCAGCAATTGCTGGAAACGTTCAGCAATCCAAATTTTTGTTGGAATCCAGCAATCAGTTTTCGAATTGCTGGATTTTTCAGCAATCGGCTGTGTTCTTGTCATTTTTGCTGAAAAATCAGCAATCGGTTTTCAAATTGCTGGACTTTCCAGCAATTGATCAGTTTGCTGGAAAATCAGCAATCGAGTTGTCACATTGGAGTTAGTTTGTTTTCGTACGCTGAAGCAAGGTGAGACTCTATTTTACGAATTTTGGTTAGATTAATATAGTTATTTTTATTATCCTCTATATTCTAGCAACCAGGCATCAAGTGAAGAGTAAGTTTTTATTGTACAGGTAGATATCCCATAGAAAATACTAATCAAAACTATTTATACAGGTGGCGGACGATCAACACTTTGGCACATAGCGGCCACCCCGGGACCGGTGTTAGAAACTTGTGAAAAAAAAAGGTTTTTTTTAAATAAATAAATCTTTTATTGAAAATGGGAGAAAATAATTGTTTTTATTGCTAATTATATGCACAGCCAATGTTAAACTTTAATTTTGATTTGAAATATAAATTTCATACTAAAAACTGCCGAAATAGCTGGTTTCCAGCAATCTGGATTGCTGATTTTCCAGCAATTTGAATTGCTGGAAACCAGCATTAACGTTTGCTGTTTTTTTCCAGCAATGGAAATATTGCTGGAAAGTCAGCGGGACAAAAAACAGCAATATTTTGCTGGTTTCCAGCAAAAAAAAAATTGCGGTGTAGTTTTTAACTATAAGCTTAGTTATAAAATGCCAAACCATTGTTCTAAAAATTGATTTTGCCGTCTTGAATGAGCATTTGGTAACAAAGATTCAAATTTCATTATCAACTTTGTTGGAGACTGCGAATTTTTCGACTTATGCTTTGGAAAAAAAAATATTTGATTTATTTTGATTTGGAAAAATACAAAATATCTTTCAATTCTCATATTTTACCATACTGTGATGAATAAACTTGAAGGATGCCTCATTTTTCTCAGAAGTTTAAACTATAGTATAGTATACTCGCGGTCTTCGAAACAGTTGAACATTGATTCGAAACCTTCGATTTAAGTATTTTAGAAAAGTTCTAAAATATTGATAAAAAATTTCAAAAGGGTTAATCCCTTGAATTTCGAAAACTAGAGCCAGTAGAAAAAAAAACCAAACTGCATATTTGGATATGTCGCCCTCAAATCAGTCGAAATCTCTCAAACACTCTTCAAATGGAAAAACGTAAATTTAGTTGCCTTGTACCATCGAAAAGAAAAAAGTAAAAATAATCAATTTTATCGCAATATTCTGTTATTTTATTTGAATGCTTTACTCAAAACACAAATATGTATCATTTAACTTTTTTAAAGAATTTACCATCAAGTCACCATCTTCCACCCAGTTAAGCGGTTTTTCAACTTCAAACATGTGTAATAAAAAAACGATGGCAGATTTTTATTCGCTTTCTATTCCAATACATCTCAAAACTGCTCTACTTTCAATAAAATAATTAGTGGAATGCGAAAAACGTACGCTTTTCAAAATAATTAACTAAACTTGGGGGTGTTCAACTGGCCCTATAATCGCCCACTCGACTTTTTCCGTTACCGATAATCTTTTCTTAAGGGAAAACTATCCAACAACACGGAAACGGTTATTTTTAATATTTTTCATGTAAGGAGCTGTCAAAACCAAATTTTGGATCTTGAGAGAATACATTTTGTGAAATTTTTCCCGTAAATTTTGTACAAATTTTTACAAAGTGCGTTGACTGACAATATCATGGTTCCCGTCACTTCCATCTGTACCGTTGAGCCGTCAACACGTACGCCGGAGCATCGTATCGTTGCTGTGTACCTGCAGGAACATTTTACATTATTTATTTTTTCCTTACCTGTATTTCAATCAGCACTTTTCAGTGCTAAAATTATTTTCATTTTCTTTTATTCATATTTTCTTTTTTCTTTCCAGCATGGGGAAGTCTTCGGCCGGCTCAAGGGCCGGAAGAAAACGGATTGCTGAACCTAATCCAGGGCCATCTGCCAAAAAAGTTGAAATTTCCAATTCATTCGATGTCTTTCATAACATCGGTGATGAGGAAATATTCATATTTAATTCTGATAAGAGTACTAGGAAACCTTCTTATTCTTCTTATACTCTTAAAAACGAAAAGATTCCACCAACAACGGTCACGATTTCTGACTTCAATGCCTTTCGAAAAGAAATCGTCACTTCCGTCAAGGATGTGAAGATTTCTTTTCAGATCGGTCGAAGGGGAACTGCTCGTATATTGGCGGAATCTTTTAATGATTTTAAAAAAATTTTAAATTATTTGAATAATAAAAAACACCAATTTTTTACGTACGACACTAGAGGTGATCGTCCTTTTAAAGTTGTACTTCGTGGTCTCACCGGCGATCAGACACCGGATGAGATCACAAATGAATTAAATTCTGTGTTAGGTTTTTCTCCAATTCAAGTAATTCAAATGAGGAAAAGAACCAACACGAATAATACCAGTAGTGTTGGTTTTGCTCCTGAACTTTATTTGATCCATTTTAAAAAGGATCAGGTTAATAATTTGAAAATTTTGGAAAAGGCTCGTCTTATGTTTCATTGTCGAGTAAAATTTGAACCTTTTCGTAAATCCCATACCAATTTTTTACAAAATATTACGCAATGTCGTCGTTGTCAAGCTTTTTGTCATGGCACTAAAAATTGTAGAATGAATGCCAGATGCATGTTTTGCGGCTCATTCGATCATGAAAAATCTAAATGCCTTTTTGGTGGTGATAAGCCAAAAACAGAATTTTTTAAGTGTGCGAATTGCGCAGGTAATCATTCCTCGAATTCTCTAGATTGTCCCGTTAGGGCAAAAATTGTTGCTTCTAGGAAAAACCCCAAAGTTTCCAGAAAAGTTTCTTCTCCTCCTTCCTCTTTTTCGTCTACACACGTCAGACCGGCAAACAACCTGCCTGTTCGCAGTCAGCCTCGGCCTACATTGGAATCACGGCTGGGTAATACCCGAAGTGATTTTAATGTTACCTGGGCTGATTCTGCGCCACAGACTCGTTGTTTATCGTTCTCAGAGGTGGTTGAAAATGGGTTGCCCTCTTCAGGTTTAACTAATAAAAATGGGAACAAACCAAGTCTCAACGTTCATGCGAAGGCTTGGGAAAATCCCCGAAATTCAAATACTTTTTCTTCTCCTTCCTCTTCTGATTCTAACAATTTTGTTGATTTGGGTGAGATTACTGAGGAAAAATTAAAATTTTTGCATCAAAATTTAATGGAAATGATGCAACTTATGTTGAAAGCAAATTCAATGTTTGAAGCTTTCCAAACTTCTTTTAATTATGCTAACAAAATTATTATGACTTTACGATTTCCTCATGGATCCAAATAGATGTTTAAATATTATAAATTGGAACGCTAGATCTTTGCTGGCTAACCAAGACGAGTTCTTTTTATTTTTGAAAACTCAAAACATACATATTGCTGCCATCACTGAAACTTTTTTAAAGCCAGACAATAACTTGAAAAGCAATGCTTTCTTTAAAATTTTACGAAATGATCGACTTGATCGACAAGGTGGGGGTGTAGCTATTGTCATCAATAGTCGTCTCAAATTTAGACTTCTTCTTTCTTTCAATACAAAAGTCTTAGAAACAATTGGAATTGAATTAGAAACTTCTATGGGGAAAATTATAATTGTTGCCGCATATTTGCCTTTTCAATGTAGCGGTGAACAGAAAAATTTTTTGAAGGGAGATTTACAAAAACTCACCAGAAATAAATCTAATTTTTTTTTATTATTGGTGACTTTAATGCAAAACACCGATCTTGGAATAATATTTCATCAAATTCAAATGGGAATATTTTGTTTAATGACTGCTCTGCAGGTTATTATACTGTTGAATATCCTAATGGGCATACTTGTTTTTCTTCAATTAGAAATCCCTCCACAATTGATTTGGTTCTAACGGATTTAGGCGAGCATTGTAGTCAATTAGTTACTCATGCGGACCTCGATTCAGACCACCTTCCAGTAACATTTTCTTTATCCCAAAGTCCCATTGAAAACCCTTTAAAATCAACTTTTAATTTTCAAAAGGCTAACTGGGAGCGATATATGAATTTTATTGAACGTAATTTAGATGTAAACGTTCCATTGAATTCAATAGAAGATATTGATTTGGCTGTAGAAAATTTGACAACTTCAATAGTCAATGCTAGAGCCGCTTCAATACCTAAAGTTAAACATAAATTTAATCAACCTTTAATTGATGATGATCTTCAGTTTTTGATACGACTGAAAAACATTCGTCGACGCCAATATCAACGTACTAGGGATCCTTAGTATTTGAAATTAATTTATTGCGACCTTCAAAAAGAGATCAAACGTCGTTTAAATTTCATTCGTAATGAAAATTTTGCTAAAGCAGTAGAGGACATAAAACCCTACTCAAAGCCATTTTGGAAATTAACTAAAATTCTAAAAAAGCCCCAGAAGCCAATTCCTACTTTGAAAGATGGGGATAAACTTCTTTTAACTAATTCAGAAAAAGCTCAAAAATTAGCCCAACAATTTGAGTCTGCTCATGATTTTAATTTAAACGTTGTAAGTCCAATTGATGCTCAAATTTCCCTAGAATTTGATGATATTCCTTCTAAGCAAATTGTGTTTGAAAGTTCTTGTGAGACAAATATTGATGAACTTAAATTGATTTTCAAAAAATTTAAAAATATGAAAGCCCCGGGGGAAGATGGGATTTTCTATGTTCTTATTAAAAAGTTGCCTGAAAGCACTTTAAATTTTTTAGTTAAAATCTTCAATAAATGTTTTCACTTGGCTTATTTTCCCAATAAATGGAAAAATGCCAAAGTAACTTCAATTTTGAAACCTGGAAAAAGTGCTTCAGAGCCTTCAAGTTATCGATCAATTAGTTTGCTTCCTTCTTTAAGTAAACTATTTGAGAGAGTTATTTTGAATAGAATGATGATTCACATTAATCAGAATTCTATTTTCCCTGATGAACAATTTGGTTTTCGTCATGGACATTCTACTACACATCAACTTTTGAGTGTAACTAATATGATTAACGCTAGCAAATCTGGGGGTTATTCAACTGGTGTTGCTCTTCTTGATATTGAAAAAGCTTTTGACAGTGTTTGGCACAAAGGTTTAGTAGCTAAATTAGCTCGATTTGATTTTCCTGTATATCTCACCAAAATTATTCAAAATTATTTGACTAGCCGAACTTTGCAAGTAAGCTATCAAAATTCATGCTCTGAAAGGATACCCATTAGAGTTGGTGTCCCTCAGGGTAGTATACTTGGGCCTATTTTATACAATATTTTTACTTCTGATCTTCCTGATGTCCCAGAAGGAAAAGGTAGAAGATTATTTGCTGACGATACTTTGCTTTCAGCCAAAGGTCGAAATTTACGGGTGGTACGCAGTAGATTGCAACAAAATTTAAATTCCTTTTTGAATTACTTGAAAATGTGGAAAATTTCTCCTAACGCTTCCAAAACTCAACTTATTTTATTTCCCCATAAGCCAAGAGCGAATTTTTAAAAACCTAATGAAAATCATTCCATAACTTTTAATGGGGTTTCTTTAGAATGGTCTGATCACGTGAAGTACTTGGGACTCACACTTGATCGGAATCTTTCTTTTAAGAATCACATTGAAGATATTCAATCTAAATGTAATAAATACACTAAATCTCTTTATTCTCTCATCAACAGGAAATCCCGACTTTGCCTGAAGAATAAGATGCTTATTTACAAGCAAGTCTTCCGACCAGCGATAATGTATGCAGTTCCGATTTGGTCTAGCTGCTGCTTGACGAGGAAGAAAGCCATCCAGAGGATTCAGAACAAGGTTCTGAAAATGATTTTGCGGCTTCCACCTTGGCACAGCACCGAAGATCTTCATCGGATTGCAGGCATTGAATCTATCGAAGAGATGGCCAACAAAATCATCTCCAACTTCAGAGGCAAATCGATGCAGTCTTCCATCGCAGAGATTAGCTCTCTCTACAATTAGTTAATTTTAGGATAGCTTTAGTTTTTAGTTTAAAATATTTTTTTTTTCACTACAGGATGTTCTCCTTTATAAAAATGCTTGATTGTGCTCAGCAAATTTAAGACGAATAAATAAATTTTAGTGATTATTAAACTATAGGGCTCTGAAAGTTCATTATTGAACTGAACACCTAATTTAATGTATTAATGTAATATAAATGTAATGATGAATTGGTACTAATAAAGATATATTTAAAAAAAAAAATCATGGTTCCCGGCAAACAGCCTCAAGTAACCGGTTACTTTCAGCGATAAAACATCATTTTCTAACATAATCCAACTAAATGCTATTTAAAATTTACACACATTTGACACAATACATGCGTTAAAAACAAAGAAATTGTGAGTGACCGGTCATTAGGAACAAACACTTTTGTTTATATACCAATTACTGCCCAACACTAAACGCTCCAAAAAACAACAACTATTGAAAAAATCGAAAATTTTCCAATGCAAATCTATTCTACGAAAATAAAACTATCATTTCAAGTCGATTTTAGATCAAATATGTTCTTTTTAGTAAACAAAAACCCTTTATGCACCAGGAGCACATTAATGCTCAGTTAGCTAACAGGCGTCGAATTTAATAACTTGACCGGAAACGAAAAACTAAATATTTTATTTCTGGCAATCGTTAACATAATTAAGTGATGTTTTTTTCTGTGAATTGGTCAAAAAATGATGCCAACACAGAATAGAGATCTTATATTTGGGAAAAACATCTCTCTTTTTTTCGAAATACACATAAAAGGGTAATTTTGGGCGGTGAATAACTACTTTATGGTACTTATAGTGTCTTCGACCGACATAAACACACCCTCATAAAAAAGCTCGTAAACATTCTGAACAGTGTTACTTAAATTTCATATGACTATTTTATTTCAATTTTTTTCACGATTTTCGCAAATTTTCAAAGGAATCTCAACCTTAATCCAAGCTTTAAAAAGTGTAATTCGAAATTTTCTGGATAAATTATGACCAGTTATGGAAAAATGTTAATATTGAAAGTACAATTTAAAAAAAAAATGCTGGTATTTTTTTCAAAGAGTGAGTTTGGTAGGAAATAATTCAGCAATGTCAAATTAATTATTATTAAGCTACAAAAATCACCGTACCGCGTGTAAAGATGATTGTCTTGTGTTTAACTCTCGAATTGAACATTTATCATGATATGCGATACGTGAAAAAAAATTAGGAGACGTTTTGAATTTCCCATCTCGTTCTTCGAGGCAGTTTAAAACTGCACGTTTCGGTAAAATTTGTGATTTTTTTTTTTCAATTTAGAGGGGCAATTGAAGAGAGATCAGAGTAGTTAATAAATTTGAAAACTTATGATATTCTCCTTACACATTTTTTAACTGTTCAATTCTGTCTTGGAAATTCAAATTATAATTCTGAATTTTGAGTTTAGGGTTGAATCCTTGATCTTGGAACCAAAATTAAATTTCGGTTTCCTGTTGTCAATTTTCCCGGTTTTGAGTCTAAATTCCCGGTTTTCCCGGTTCGATTTTCAATACAGGGCTGGTAGCGGTTTGACAATGAAATAGTAGGGACTTTAGTGACCAAAATTTGAAAAAAAGTTACCAAATAGTGACTTTGAGGACCGAAAAAAGTGACCAAATAGTGACTATGTAGAACGAAAAAATAACTTTGAAGTACAAAAAATGTGACCAGTCAGGCCCGTGCGATGGACCCTTCCGGGGGGGTTTTCAAAATTCAAATTTAGATAAAATTAATAACAATACCAAAAATAAACAATTGAAAAGGAAAGGGTTTTCTTAAACCATATGTCACTCATGTTCAACACAAAAACTAAAAAAATGACTGATAAACAAAATTTGGAAATTTAAAATTAAAAAATATCTGAATTCTAAAATAAATGTCAAATCTTGTACAAAACTTAGCATGAATAGATGTTAGGAAAATCATAATAATTGTTAATTTTTATTCATCTAAATTTGGAATTCTTTTCCTCATTTTTAACTGGAAGTTTAGTGAGAAATTTCGCTGTAGTTTTTAATTTGAACAAAAAATATTTAATTACGATTTAAAATGTAAATTACCGATTACTGAATAAGAAATGAATTTTGAACAGAATTTATTCAATGTTTGATGTTTTAATTTAATTTGATAAAAAGAAGAATATATTTATAATTATTTTAAAAGTGCCAGTTATAGAAGCCAGACATAAAACCTTTAATAAAGTAAAATCCTCCATGTTCAACTACACTGACAAAGAAATGTTAGAAAATGAGTAATTATGTGAATGATAAAAACTGATAAAAAATAAAAAATAATGATTTCAAAACTTTTGTTATTAATATTCAAAGCACAAATCAAATACAAAGTTAGTTAACACTGCGTATTAAAATTTATTTTTAAAGTTGCTACTGAGAACAATTTTTCAAACTTTTTAGATAATTTTAAAAATCATGATCGATCCAAAAAACATGATTTCATATACAAAATATTAATATGAAGTGTTTAAATTTTTAATCGCAGGTTTTTGAGCTTTTAATTACAAGCTCTGAGTATTTTGTTTTTTTTTTTTGATTAAAATATTGGGTCCTGAAAGAACAGAAGGTTGAAATTATGTTTTATTATTAAAAATTTGGAGTTAAAGGCTTATGGTTGAAGAACACGAAAATTCAGAATTTAAAAACAAGGAAACAATTGTTAAAAATATGTCTTAAAAATTTAAAAAGTTTGATTGAAAAAAATCCGGCAAGTTGATTAGAAAATTAAAAAAAAAACGTACAATAAAATTCGGTGAATTCATTTGAAAATTGAAAAAACAATATGAAAATAAAAAATATCAGTTTTTAAAAACATTCCAGGAAGAGTTTTTTCAATAAACATGTTTCACCATAACCATTTTGGTGCTTATTTTTTTAATTATTGATTTGGTAAATAGTGTCCTCAACTATAAATTTCGTCAAATTCGGCCGAACACATTTAGTTTTGGTGATAAAGAGTTTATTACTAGTAAAATTGATAGATAACTGATTATGGAAAAATGTCATTACAAGTATTTTTGACATCACAGCAGAAAGTGTAAAAAAAACTTGATTCTATTTAAAGCTCATTAATTCATATAAAACTTTTATTTCTAAATAATATGTTTTTAATTTGAGTTTTTGTAAAAAGAAAGTGCAGAAACTTCTCTAAAGATTTTAAATTATTTTCAAAGTCATTTCAATAACAAACCCACCGTACGAGGAAAGGTGTGCTCTGATATGTCCAACCTCACTCGAAAAGCGGCGCGTCGAACTGCAGCAAGGTTTTATATTCGACACCCTGACCAACCGTATTGACTGTGCTTACGTTCTACAACGTGTTAACATTTATGTACCAACGAGAACACTCCGACAACGTCAGTTTCTTTCAATTCCTCACCACCGTACTGCCTATGGCCAAAACCACCCTATTGACAAGTGTTGTGAACTTTTTAATTAAGTGTTTAATTTGTTTAATTTTAATATGTGCAAACGTCGTTTTAAAATAGGCTTAAGAAGAATTTCCTAGTTTTTAAGTCATCAGTCTGTACGGTAATTAAACCAAAGACGAAATAAATAATTTTAAATATAAAAACTGATAGAAATATTGCATACATATTTAGATTCGGGGAACTCAAATTAGTTGAAATTACCGTTTAAATTCATTGCACCTAAAAAAAATGTAATTTTTGTGGCCTTGTGTAAATTTTTACAACCCTTTTTTTAAGCATTTAGAAGAACAAAAAACACGAAATAAAATTGAGTCTGAAATTGTTTTTTAAAGAATATTTCATATCATCATAACATTTGTTATGACATAAGAGATTTTTTTTTCATAAAAAAAATGGTTCGTTTCAATCTCAATCTTAGTTACACTTCTTAATAAAAACCCATTCTAACTAAAGGCGAGATAGGGTTTTTGTATATCAAGTTTTGAGTTCCAATACAAAAGGTTGATTGAACTAAAAACTAGAATCTACAATCAAAGTTAGTTTCAATTCACGAACGTCAAATAATGTCGTAGATCGAAATGTCTCAAGCCAAGGGTGATTCATGCCGAAATTCCGCCGGAGGCGAAAAAAATTGCTGACTGTCTGATCAAGTAATTTACCGTTACTACCGTCAACATTAACACGCGCAATTTAAATTACTTTTTTATTGGTTTATTATCGGTGAAAAAAGTGACTTTTGGTGATAAAAGTGACCATTTTTCGGAAAATAGTGACTTTAGTGACCAAATGATGAAAAAAGTGACTTTTTAGTGACTGACCCAAAAAAAGTGACCAAGTCACTAAAAAGTGACTCGCTACCAGCCCTGTCAATACCCGGTTTTTCCCGGTTTTCCCGGTTCTGTGGCCACCCTGCAGGGGTGTCAGGTGTCCTGATTTTTCAGGATTTGTCCTGATTTTTGAGAGGCCCTCCTGATTTTTCAAAAACGCTAGAATTGTCCTGATTTTTGTAAAATGACCTTTAAAATGTCCTGATTTTTTAAAAATATCTAAACTTTAAATAAATTTATTGTTAAATCGTGAGAAAATCAAACAAATCTTCTATAAAATAGTTGTTAAACTTATTTAACCGATGATAATCTTTGGTTCACATGATATTTAAATAGTGTTTTTCGTTGTTAACTTCAGGACATAGAAAGTTCTTCTCGCTGTAGTTGCATAACTTTAGGCGTCTTTAGCACCTGAATTTTGCCTTTAGGTATGCAATCTAAGCAGAGCTGCATGTTATTTTCATCAATTTAGTGGTGTCCTGATAAATCCTGATTTTTATCATTGCGGTGTCCTGGTTTTTATAAAAAACCACTTGGCACCCCTGCCACCCTGTAACATATTTGTAATTTCATATTCATTTGGTGCACTGAAAGTCCTTGAAAAACGAAACGTATAAACTCTCAACCAACCCATTCGATCATCGCTCATACGCGAGTCCAAATAAAATTAGTTTAAATACTAATTATTACAGTGGCAATGAACCTGGATTGGTCGAGGGGCAGGTGAGTTTCATTGCAACCTACACACAAAACTTTCGGGGCTCCACTTAGCAAAATTTCGCTGTTACTTTCCGTTAGCAAAAATATTTTTTTACCGTCGAGTTAGCAAAAAGCTAAATTTACTTGATTTTAGTATTGCTGATCCACTCTTTTTTTCTATTTCTGCGATAGCTGATTTAAGCTCCCGTAGGGTACCACTGTAAAAAAAAATTACAGTATTCAAGAAAAAAATGAGCATTGTTCTACATAAGGATTATTTATCGACTGAAATTAAATCGGATGAACAAGCGGGAAACATTAAAAGATGCTTTAATAAAAAGTTTTCAAACAAACATGTATACCAAATATTATTATCGGATTATCTATTGTTTATAAAACAAAAAATTGTGTTTGCCTAGAGCTTGGTCAATCAGAGGTCAAAATCACGGAAAAATGAATAATAAAAAAAATCTGTTTGTGATGGGGTCAACCAGCGGACAAATTCACGAAAAAAAAAATGAAAACCTGTAGTTGTTTAAATAAGTTTAGAGTTCGACGACACGGTAGCGATCATTCATTGAATGTTGGATTTCGTGCTATGTTTTGCAGTCGGAGTTATCCGTATAAAGTTTAACTGAAAAGCGGTTAGTGTGTAGAAAACCGTCAGATTTTATACTGATTTGACAGATCGCACAAATTTCGCAATTATGAGTGCGCAGTCCTATTTTTTGCGATGCGAATGGTATTATTTCCTATAATAGACTATTCACCGTACACAACTCCTTTTTTTAACTTCACTGAACCTCGAAAATACCCAAACTTGAGAACTTTCCCCGCCAACTCGAATGAAACTCCCTCCCTACAGGTTTGGCTATTGGTGGCATAGCACAAAGTTAAGCTCTTAAAGGAGAACTCATCCCCCAAAATCTGATACCACAATAAAATGGAAATCAAAATAAAAAAAAAAATATCGCCAGGTACAGGAATCACACCTATACCTGCAATGGCTTTGCGATTACCATCTCAGGATGCTAACCGCTCGACCACCGGAGAGTTGTTGAGAGAGGCAGTTACATCATCGTATATGTGAGACTTTCTGCGAATGAAGCGGGAATAAAAGTTATCCCCCAAAAAAAACAGTTCTTCGCTTTGAACTTACCCCCCAAACCTAAATCTGCCACGATGGAGGTAACAGAATCAGATGCGCTTACAACAAAAACCCCCCAAAAAAACAGTTCTTCGCTTGAAGGACAAGTTTGGCTTATTGGCAAGCTGTGATTTTTTCACAAACTTAAGTTGTCAATCTTGAACTTAGGTTTGGCGGGTGGCAGTTCTCAAGTTTGGGTATTTTCGATTTTCTGTGTTCTCATATACGATTTGTTACACTTTAACGCAGACACCATATACCCAGACTGACCACTGAAGGCTGATTTTGGCGCGTTTTCCGCAGCGCTATCTACGGGTTATCGTGAAACTAACGGCCACTTACACAAAAGGATTTTTTTTACACAAACATAACTATTATTGTGTATTTATTGAAACGCTATTAATATATCACGCACACATTTGCATTGTGCTATTTGTTTTTTTTTAATCTAGAGATGAACACGGTTGTTTTTGATTACCTACTTTTGATTAAAAAAAAAACACGGTATGGTTAAAAAACCACTAAAAACCATTTTCGAATTAGAGCGCATTAACCGAATGTGGTTAAAATTCAACCATAAAGCTTATAAAAAATATATCGACTTCAACAGCATTTGTAATTTGACATTTATTTACTTTAGCGCAGCCTTTAGGTTTCAATTAACTATTAGTTCAGGTTACGGAAATCTAGAATTGTTTACGATCTTAACAAAACGTTACAATTACTTTCATAAATATTGTTACATTGGTGGTATGTTTGACATTAGGAAACTCACTCAGAACGATGTGTGAAGAAACTCATATCTCAAACACACCACAGTACATATCCTGCAACACTGTGTTCCTGCTGTTTTCAGTCCCTGGTTGACTTACTAGTCGATGATTTAATCAAACCAATTTTATTTTTGAGCGAATGAAAACTTGAGATTTTTCGCTCCACTTCCTTATTAAGTTGTGGTTGAAAAACAACCATTTTCTGACAACTCCAGTGTGGTCATGGTTGAAAACCACACACTGTAAATTCACAAGAAGAATCCATGAGATCAAAAAATGAATTAAGCCTTATTACGTTGTGGTTGAAAAACAACCATTTTCTGACAACTCCATTGTGGTCCAGGTTGAAAACCACACACTGTAAATTCACAAGAAGAATCCATGAGATCAAAAAATGAATTAAGCCTTATTGCGTTGTGGTTGAAAAACAACCATTTTCTGACAACTCCAGTGTGGTCATGGTTGAAAACCACACACTGTGAATTCACAAGAAGAATCCATGAGATCAAAAAATGAATTAAGCCTTATTGCGTTGTGGTTGAAAAACAACCATTTTCTGACAACTCCATTGTGGTCCAGGTTGAAAACCACACACTGTGAATTCACAAGAAGAATCCATGAGATCAAAAATGAATGAATGAAAAAATATCAACCAACATCGAGAATTGTAACACCAGGAGAAAAAATAGTATCCTATTTCCAGCAAGTTTGTAGCATTTTCGATAGACACTTTGAATGTCTACTAAGGCTTGATACCGTTGGGGTGAAAGAAGAGTTGATGGATATCATCCAAATTGATTTTGGCTTCTCGTCAATGCAGGTTGATGAATATAACCCAGATAATGTCGAAACATTGATTCTAGACGTTATTTGTGAGGAATGCGCGCTACTTATAACAAATAAGTATCTTAACATGCTTATGTCCTGTATGTTGGGGCAACTCAATGCCGGTTTCAAACATCAGAGTGATGTTAGAAAAGCCTCGAAGAAGAAACAGAAGGAGAAAAGGCTAAATATAATAGCTTTTTCTAGAAAGCTTTGAAGTCCGTAAGAAGAAATTGAATTTCTAAAGAAAGTCCGAAGTCAACAACCTGGAACGACGGTACGAGTTCTTAATCTGTTATATTCATCAGTGCATTCAATACTCATACAAATGATCTTTTATTGCAGGCAGAAGAGCTACAAGTCACCCAAAACATTAAAAACTGTTCACTTTTAACCGTATCCCATTTTCAATTCAAATCTGGATATTGCTTAAACTGAATAAAAATACCTTTGCAGTAACAGTATTCTTATTTGAAAGTTGGAAACCTACCACCATAAACGACGTAACTGTTTCTTTCCTGAACACTTTCTTCAATTATTACATTAACCCATTTCATGTCCACAAAAGTTTCGCGAAAACGGTGGCTGGCTCATGAGAAAGACCTTTTTTCGTCGTATCAATATAAATGACCGTCTCTTTAACTTAACCCATTTCATTCCAATGTACAATAACGTTAATATCACAAAAAAGTGAATAGGTGATATGGTCGGTTTCTTAAATAAAATTTGACACATACAATCGATTGCCCGACCCTCAAAACTCCTGTGTGCAAATTATCATTTCAATCCAATGTACCATATCGTCAATATTACTACATTACATTACATTACAACATCGAGAGAATATCGGCACGAGTCCTTACACAAGATTTACAACAGCTATCGGTTAGGGCTGAGGATACCTACGACGTACTCCGTTTTCGGAGTAAGTTCCCGAGCCTGAGCCTATCCAGCTTGGCGATGCAGGCTATACTCTTCGGCCCGAGCAGACCACCTACCCAGTGCTTGCGGATCTCCTCGTAGAGATCGTTGAAATTGGTATAGATGGTTTAAACCAGCTTGGACAGATTGGCACGGTCGGAGTTGTCCACTTGGGTCAGAGCAACACAGGTGCAGATCTTGATGGAACACCAACGTTCCCAGTCGGAACTTGTCCTTGATGATGCAGAACTGAATACCCATCTTTCGGCACAGAGCCGGTCAGCATCGTGAACGATCATCACCAGCTGAGCCTTCTTCTGCTCGACTAGTTTGACGACGGTGTTGGCGCCCTGCCGCAGGCGGTTGGTTTTTTTTTTGCCGGAGGTTCCTCCTTGCCAGCGGTCTTGGCCTCAGCCTTATCCTTCAATCGTTGGATCTTAGCGATCGAGTTTTCCGGCCGGTATACTTCTCGAAGATAAACAACACTGACAAAGTGTTTTACCCGTTTTCATTATTTTTGTTGGACAAATTTCGAACCATTTATTGAATATCGCACGTGTAATCGATGCTATCAATGGGTATAAAAAAACAAACGTGAGTTCGTCACATCAAAATCTATCAAAATCAAAACATAAAACGAATTCACTCACACAGACATACGCTATTTGACATTTCATGCAACGACAAGAAAATAAAAATCATCTTCGTTTGCATCAAGAGAGTAATGTTCTTTTACCATTCAAAATTCGTTTCGGCTGTGTGGAAAAGTATTGAATTCGATAAATAATACAGTGAAATTATTGCTTATTCACATGAAATAAACTTCATTCAAAATTATAATTTTTTGAAGAATGGATTCATTTTGTATACTAATTACTTAAAGACTATGATTTAAACATAACTTTGAATTAAAACATTTGGTTAAATTTCAACCGTGAAAGTTTTTTAGAAACAAGGAGAAATGGATTTGAAACAGACATTTTTAAATGTCTCAAATTCAGTGGATATTTGACCTTGTTTTCCAAAAATTTCTTAGAGAAAAAGTTGAACGGAAAAAGATGGAAAAATTGTCTAAAAAATTAGGCTTTTTAGGCTAATTTTCCCCTAGTCCAGAATAAGGCTAAAAAAGTTTCTGAGGTTATATTTCTAAATCGAAATATAAATTTTATTGAAACAACCAGCATTATATCACGAACACTACCAGCAGTAAATATGGTTGAGGCTTGTGATATAGCTCAGTTGGCAAGTCTGTTGCCTCCTGAGCCGATGTCCGCGAGTTCGAGCCCAAGAGTAAACATCGAACACAGTTGTACCGGATAGTTTTTCAATAACAATCCGCCAACTGCAACGTTGATAAAGTCGCGAATGCTATAAAGATTGTAAAGCGACTATAATTGAAACAAAAAAAAAGTAAATATGATTAAAGCGCTGGCCAATACATTCGTCATATTTATTATTCTATTTAATTTTTTTTTTGCAAATTGTCTAAACAAGTTCTAATCATTCCAACGATAATGTATTTCACTCCTCAAACCAATCTAGATATTAGCCAAAACAGCTAAGATTGATTGGAATTCAAGTTTTTCAAGGATATAAAAATCATATTATGAAGTTTGTTTTTTTTGTCGTAGTAAACTATAAATAAACAGAATAAGACGAACAATTCAGAACTCAATGAATTATTCAATGCGGACATTATAAATTTCAAACTGTCACTCAGCCGGATAAATTTAGAAATCAAAGCTGAATACCAAAATAATTGGCTCTAAACTAAGGACCGATACAACGTAAGTTTTGTATTTTTTCATCTAAATCGATCAACGGGCATGGTGTGTACAACATTCATTTCTTATCATGATACAGTAAATTAGAGTAAACAGTTCAACAGTGAAGACAAAAACCAAATTGAAAATATTCTAAAAAGAATTTCAAATACTCATAGGTGATTCAATCAAACAAATTTTCATTTGGCTTGTTAATTATCAAGTGCATTTTTTTTTCTTGATGAAGCACAATGGTTTCACGATGCCCCGATAGATGGCGTATGGTTCTGGGCGATTTGTAGTTGTATGGGCTCAACCGCCACTGATCAGTCTGGGTATATGGTGTCTGCGACTTTAACGACAACATAATTGAATTCGACAAGCATATAAAGTATCAAAGACGCATTTATCGCATCAAAAATCTTCGTCGTGCCAAATAAGTTAATTCTCAGGCTGTGGAAAAATGTGTTTTCAATAATGTAGATTGTTTTTTGTTTTGTCTGGGATTTTAATGCTCGTAATAAATTCAATCTCAATGAATACTAAGAATAATAATATTTCATTCCGATGACTTCATGTTTTGTCCTCCCTTGCAAAATAATGATTTGAAGATTGATTCAAGAATTTATTTCTTAACTTTTCAATGAAATAAGTGAGTAAGAGTGAATTTTTTAACTGTGTTTACTGCTCCGGCTAGCCTACCGCACGGAAGGCTACCGTCGCGCGATTAGAAATTTTCTCAGTAACCGCAATAATTTTAAAGTTTATCTTGCTCGATTTTAGTAAAACGAAAGTTTTTTAGCCGCTTTGTGTACAGACAGCAGCCGCCGCATGTTGGGAGGAAAAAAACAAACTGACACGATTGAGCGCGGTTCCGAAAGTTTGATTCTGGTGCTCCTAAAGGTGGCTAAGTCAACTACGATATACTAGCCTAATCGACGCCGGAAGCGTACAGGTAGGGTCAATTATAAATTATAAAGATTTTCCAACTTTTTAATTGTTTATTATTTTTCTACCAGGTTACAACCTCAAAAAAAAAATCCTCAACAGTCTGGAAATGGAAAGGGCCGAGACTGAAAATTCAACGAGCTCCATCCGACACACAACTTAGTGCATTCGTTGGTAAGAATGGCATTGCAATCCGCTCGCCGGAAGGTGCGTCCCCAGGATCGGAACTTCTGTTCTACAAAATGTCAAAATTTTTAAGAAAAATGTGAAAAATAAATTAAAAGTGAATGAAATTTGAGTATTGTATTTAAGAATCAAACATTCCCCCTAAATCTCCACAGAAAAACCATAAATTTTATCGATCTTTTTCTCCGGTTTTTGCTAAAAAAAAGTGAGCAAAAATAGCGGCGGCTAAATTTTTCTCTCGTTTGCTAAAATTTTAGTTCGAAAAAATTGCTAAATTGATTGCTAAGATTTTAGCTGGTCAAATTTGAGCAAAATTTTGCTAATTTCCGGCCTCGAAAGTTTTGTGTGTACACACAAAATTTTCGAGGCCGGAATTTAGCAAAATTTTGCTCAAATTTGACCAGCTAGAAATTTAGCAATCAATTTAGCAATATTTTTTCACTAAAATTTTAGCAAACCAGAGAAAAAGTTAGCCGCCGCAATTTTTACTCAAATTTCTAGCAAAATCCGAAGAAAAAAAACCGCCTAGAATTTTTATTTACAAAATTTATAATTTTTCCTTTAGAAACGTAGGGAGTTTATCAAATTTAAAATAAAAAAAACACTGATGCTTTCAACTTTTATTTTAATTTATTTTCTGGATTTACACTTGTCCACCAGCGTTGTGAAAACTTTTTCGAACTTTACCAATAATTACTTTTTTCTGGCGCCTGGATCGGGTTGTTCCGGATGTGGGTAGGTTGACCGTTCGTTTCCGGATGTTTCCATCGTCGACCAACATTAAGCATGTTCCTTTTTCGAAGACTTGGCAACCTCTTAGGTGAATCCCCGGCTTTGGTGTTGTATTCGCTGGGAGCGCCATCCTGGTAAAAATGGAAAATTTACATATGAAAAACTTAAAAAGTTTGTTTGCGTCTAGATTGGTCTTTACCTGTTTGCTTTCCAGTATAGATCCGCTTGGTCGTCGTCCGCTTGGTCATCAAAATCACCGCTGGCACCGAATTTCTGTAACCGAACTTATGTTTTCTTTTAGACGGTAAAGGCGACTGTTATTCAAAAGAAAAGCGGCCAGAAAAATTAGTTTTTACTCAAATCAAGCAAATTTAGCTTTTTGCTAACTCTAAAGTAAAAAAATAGTTTTGCTAACGGGAAGTAACAGCGAATTTTTGCTAAGTGGAGCCCCGAAAGTTTTGTGTGTACACTGTAAATTTTTGCCTCGATTTCCAGCAAAAAAAAATTGCTGGAAACGTTCAGCAATCAAAAATTTTGCTGGAAACCAGCAATCGGTTTTCGAATTGCTGGATTTTTTAGCATTCGTTTGTACTCTTGTCATTTTTGCTGAAAAATCAGCAATCGGTTTTTAAATTGCTGGACTTTCCAGCAATTGATCTAGTTTGCTGGAAAATTAGCAATCGACTTGTCATTTTCGAGTTTGTTTTTGCTTCGTACGCTGAAGCAAGGTGAGATTTTATTTTACGAATTTTGGTAAAACTTACACACAAAACTTTCGGGGCTCCACTTAGCAAAAAATCGCTGTTACTTTCCGTTAGCAAAAATATTTTTTTACTGTTGAGTTAGCAAAAAGCTTAATTTACTTGATTTAAGCAATAAGAAAGTTCATTTTGCTTGATTTTAGTAAAATGAAGGTTTTCTAGCCGCTTTGTGCACAGGCAGCAGCCGCCGCGTTGATTGAAGGAAAAATAACAAACTGACACGATTGCGCGCGGTTCCGAAAATTCGATGCTAGCGGTTCTAGTGGTGGCAAATTCAACAACAAAATACTAGCCAAATCTACACCGGATGCGTACAGGTAAGGGCGGATTATGAATTGTACAGATTTTTCGATTTTTAAATCAAAAATTGTGTGTTTGTTTTTCTTTCTACCAGGTTACAACTGCAACAAGAAACCTGCTAGCCAGCACACTCCGGTGCATTCGTTGATGAAGATGGCTTGGCATTTCGCTCGCCGGAAGGTGCGTTTCCATGCAGGATAGAAACTTCCGCTAACGAAAAGTGTGAAATGAAATTAAAAAAATGTGTAAAATAAATTGAAAGTAAAGTAAATTTGTGTATTCTATTTCATAATCATTCATTCTCCATGATTCTCTAGGGAAAAAACAATAAATTTTGAAATTTCAGATCCGGGCAATCTTTTCCTCCGGTTTTTGCTAAAAATTTGAGTAAAAATTGAGGCGGCTAACTTTTTTCTTGTTTGCTAAAAATATAGTAAAAAAATATTGCTAAATTGATTGCTAAGTTTCTAGCTGGTCAAATTTGAGCAAAATTTTGCTAAATTCCGGCCTCGAAAGTTTTGTGTGTATATAATTATTTTATTTGCCTCTATTTTCTAGCAATCAGATAACAAGTCAAGGGTGAGTTTTTCATGGACAGATAGATATTCTCTAAAATATTCTACACACAAAACTTTCGAGGCCGGAAATTAGCAAAATTTTGCTCAAATTTGACCAGCTAAAATCTTAGCAATCAATTTAGCAATTTTTTCGAACTAAAATTTTAGCAAACGAGAGAAAATTTAGCCGCCGCAGTTTTTGCTCACTTTTCTAGCAAAAACCGGAGGAAAAGATAGCCCGGATCTGAAATTTCAAAATTTATTGTTTTTTCGCTGGAGAATCAGGGAGAACGTTTGAATATGAAATAGAATTCACAAATTTACTTCACTTTCAATATAATTTTTAAATTTTTTATTAAATTTAATTTCACACTTTTCGTTTAACGGAAATTCCGGTTCCAGCGGGCGAAATTCCAAGCCATCTTCATCGACGAATGTACCAGAGTGTGTGCCGGATGCAGCTCATTGAAATTCCAGCTGTGGTCCCCCTTTATTTCCGGTCTGATGGGGGTTTCGTGTTGCAGTTGTAACCTGAAAGAAAAACAAACAATTTTGGATTTAAAAATCGAAAAATTTGTACAAATTATAATCGGCCCTTACCTGTACGCATCCGGTATCGATTTGGCTAGTATTTTGTTGTTGACTTAGCCACCACTAGAACCACTAGCATCGAACTTTCGGAACCGCGCACAATCATGTCTGTTTGTTTTTTTTTCTTCCAACCCGCGGCGGCTGTTGTCTGTGCACAAAGCGGCTAGAAAACCTTCGTTTTGCTAAAGTCAAGCAAAATAAACTTTGTAATTGCTAAAATCAATTAAATTTAGCTTTTTACTAACTCAACAGTAAAAAAATATTTTTGCTAACGGAAAGTAACAGCGAAATTTTGCTAAGTGGAGCCCCGAAAGTTTTGTGTGTAATCAAAGCTATTTTTACAGGTGGCGGATGATCAACACTCTGGCACAAAGCTGCCAGCCTGGTGTTATAGTATATTGAAAAAAAAAATCGGTTTCTAGAAATAAATATATCCCTCTATTGAAAAAAGGGAGGAAATAACTGTTTTATTGCTTATTATATGCACAGCCAAATCAAAATTTAATTTCGAATTAAAATATAAATCTGATACTTAAAACAGCCGGTTGTGTTGAAAGAAATAGCTGCTCACAAAATTTCAGAGGCCGAAAATGAGCAAAATTTTGCTCAAATTTGACCAGCTAAAAACATAGCAATCAATTTAGCAATTTTTTTTTTTAGTTAAATTTTAGCAAAATAGCAAAATCTGTCCTGACTGAATGTTTACTAATTTTCAAGCAAACAAAAACTTTTGTTTGCTAAAATTTTAGCAAAATTTATTTTTCTAAAGTTTTCTAGAACTTGAGTAAAATCCAAAATCAAATTATTTTTAATGAAGGGTTTTCAAGTATTCAAATATTAAAAACTGAGGTTTGATTTTTTTATCTTATTTTTTATTTTTGTTCGCATCACACTGCGGGTTTCTAAAAGTGTATTCCATCATCGCGTTCTTGGAGCTTTTACTATTAGGTACATCTTCACCAATGAAATCTGAAAAACAGAAATAATTAAGTTAAGTGCATTTTATATTTTGAAGAATAGAAATAAAACTATAATAAGTAGACAGTCTATTTTTTTTTGTTAGCTGATAGTAAAAACACTGACCACCAAATAGGTAAACCAAAAACACCACCCGGCGGAACCACTACTGTTGCTTCCGGGTTCGGTCTGCGCTTCACACTTTTCCCCTCCTTTATCGGTATCGCGTACCGGTATGTGCAGCGTTAGGATGCAGCAATTTTTCCTCTGATTACCGAACAGGTAACCGTTCCGCTGGAGGAAGAATGCCTACTTCTGCAGCATTCCCTCCAACGAGCTGCTGTTAATCCTGGAAAAGTTCGGAAACCTGATTAGTCGATTTGAGGATCGGCATGAATTGAAGGTATCGGAAGCTAAATTTTCTCTGTTTTTTTCGTTTTATCTACCACTATTGTATGTACTACTTACCAAATTCAAACCAAACGACGAAAAACCGAGGAGCGGAACGAAAATCTTTTTACCTGAACGCGGTGCAAAATAAAAACAAAAATAATCTGACAGGTTTCCACCTGTGTCGCCTTTCTAAAATTTTAGCACATAAAGAAAGCGGTTTGGGCACAGGCTAAAAGTTTGAGTCCATGCTACTATATATGCTAAAGTTAGTAGCAAAGTGATTATTTTTACTCAAATCGAGCAAAAGTCATGACAATTTGGGTAAGTGCTAACTCAACAGTAAAAAAATTTTTGCTAACGGAAGTAACAGCTCATTTTTGCTAAGTGGAGCCTCGAATCGAAAGTTTTGTGTGTGCACATAAAACTTTCGGGGCTCCACTTAGCAAAATTTCACTGTTACTTTCCGTTAGCAAAAAATTTTTTTTTTACCGTCGAGTTAGCAAAAAGCTAAATTTACTTGATTTTAGTAATTTTCAAGTTTATCTTGCTTGATTTTAGTAAAACGAAGGTTTTTTAGCCGCTTTGTGTACAGACAGCAGCCGCCGCGTGTTGGGAGGAAAAAGAAAACTGACACGATTGAGCGCGGTTCCGAAAGTTCGATTCTGGTGGTTCTAAAGGTGGCTAGGTCAACTACGATATACTAGCCTAATCGACGCCGGAAGCGTACAGGTATGGTCAATTATAAACTATACAGATTTTCCAACTTTTTAATTTCAAAATTGTTTATTATTTTTCTACCAGGTTACAACTTCAAAAAGAAATCCTCAACAGTCTGGAAATGGAAAGGGCCGAGACTGAAAATTCAAAGAGCTCCATCCGACACACAACTTAGTGCATTCGTTGGTAAGAATGGCATTGCATTCCGCTCGCCGGAAGGTGCGTCCCCAGGATCGAAACTTCTGTTCTACAAAATGTCAAAATTTTTAAGAAAAATGTGAAAAATAAATTAAAAGTGAATGAAAATTGAGTATTGTATTTAATAATCAAACATTCCCTCTAAATCTCCAATGAAAAATCCATAAATTTTGAAATTTCAGGTCCGGGCGATCTTTTTCTCTGGTTTTTGCTAGAAAAATGAGCAAAAATTGCGGCGGCTAAATTTTTCTCTCGTTTGCTAAAATTTTAGTTCGAAAAAATTGCTAAATTGATTGCTAAGATTTTAGCTGGTCAAATTTGAGCAAAATTTTGCTAAAATCCGGCCTCGAAAATTTTGTGTGTGGTTTCCAGCAATCTGGATTGCTGATTTTTCAGCAATTTGAATTGCTGGAAACCAGCATTAACGTTTGCTGTTTTTTCGAGCAATTTAAATTGCTGGAAATTTTGCTGGAAAGTCAGCGGGACAAAAACCAGCAAAAAATTGCTGGTTTCCAGCAAAAAAAATTGCTGTGTACACACAAAATTTCTGAGCCTCCACTTAGCAAAAATAGTCGATTACTTTCGATTAGCATTTGGGCTCGTTTTACTAACACGGTAGCAAAAAGCGAATTTTGCTTGATTTCAGTAAAAACTAAGTTTGTTGGCCGCTTTCTTTTTTTTGGCAGCAGCCGTTTTTGCCGCCGCTAAGAAAAAAGTCAGTGTTGTTTGGAAGTTTGGTACCGGCGGTACCTTTGGTGGCTAGTGAACAACGAAATGATGGCCGAATCGACAACGCAATCATACAGGTTAAAGAAAGTAGTAAACAAAGAAGCGCAATCTGATCCCTTTTGAAATAATGAGCTTGCAACCCTGCTGTAGGGCTACCTTTAAGACTGCTTGGTTTTGCTCGATTGGAATGACACTGACAGAAAATCAAAAATTCCAATCGTGACATTTCGTCTCTTTGTTTACTATAGGCTCGTTAATACAGGTAAGAACATAACATTCGGAAAATAGAAGATTTTCCGGTTGTAATATGTCTATTTTTTCGACCAGGTTGCTGCTGCCAGTGACGGTACTTCATCAACACGAATGTACGGAAAGGTTGTCAAGTCCTGACCGAATGTAACTTCGATGGTTCCTGTAGGCCGTAGATGTAACCATCCGAAAATCGGCGATAAATAACCGTTCCCCGCTGGAAAGTTATCGAAATGTAAGTGATAAAAAAGTGTTAAGTGCAAATTCCGAAAAATAAACAATAAAATAAATGGCACATAATTTTTGTATTTGATTGAAAATATGATACTTTCCATGTGTTTCCAAAAGAAAAATAATAAATCTTGCAGGCTCAAATCCTGCACCATCTTTATCACCGATTTTTGCTAAAATTTCAGTAAAAAATTTTGGCGGCTAACTTTTTCCCACATTTGCTAACATTTTAGTAAAAAAATTTTGCTAAATTGATTGCTAAATTTCTAGCTGGTCAAATTTGAGCAAAATTTTGATTTTCGGCCTCGAAAATTTTGTGTATACACACAAAACTTTCGGGGCTCCACTTAGCAAAATTTCACTGTTACTTTCCGTTAGCAAAAATATGTTTTTACCGTCGAGTTAGCAAAAAGCTAAATTTACTTGATTTTAGTAGTTTTAAAGTTTATCTTGCTTGATTTTAGTAAAACGAAGGTTTTTCAGCCGCTTTGTGTACAGACAGCAGCCGCCGCGTGTTAAGAGGGAAAAAAACAAACTGAACGATTGAGCGCGGTTCCGAAAGTTTGATTCTGGTGGTTCTAAAGGTAGCTAAATCAACTAAGATATACTAGCATAATCGACGCCGGAAACGTACAGGTAGGGTCAATTATAAATTATAAAGATTTTCCAACTTTTAATTTCAGCATTGTTTATTATTTTTCTACCAGGTTACAATTTCAAAAAGAAATCCTCAACAGTCTGGAAATGGAAAGGGCCGAGACTGAAAATTCAACGTGCTCCATCGTGCTCCATCCGACACACAACTTAGTGCATTCGTTGGTAAGAATGGCATTGCATTCCACTCGCCGGAAGGTGCGTCCCCAGGATCGGAACTTCTGTTCTACAAAGTGTCAAAATTTTTAAGAAAAATGTGAAAAATAAATTAAAAGTGAATGAAATTTTAGTATTGTATTTAATAATCAAACATTCCCCCTAAATCTTCAGAGAAAAACCATAAATTTTGAAATTTCAGGTCCGAGCGATCTTTTTCTCCGGTTTTTGCTAGAAAAGTGAGAAAAAATTGCGGCGGCTAAATTTTTCTGTCGTTTCGAAAATTTTAGTTCGAAAAAATTGCTAAATTGATTGCTAAGATTTTAGCTGGTCAAATTTGAGCAAAATTTTGCTAATTTCCGACCTCGAAAGTTTTGTGTGTACACACAAAACTTTCGGGGCTCCACTTAGCAAAATTTCGCTGTTACTTTCCGTTAACAAAAATATTTTTTTACTGATTTTTTTTTTTATTTTAGCAATAAAATAGTGCATTTTGCTTGATTTTAGTAAAATGAAGGTTTTATAGCTGCTTTGTGCACAGTCAGCAGCCGTCGCGCCGGTTGGAGGAAAAATAACTAACTGACACGATTGCGCGCGCTTCCGAAAGTTCGATGCTAGTCGTTCTAGAGTGGTGGCCAGCGATGGAAAAAAATCGCTTCTAGCGATAATTGAATACATACAAACCGCGTCTACGATGCATTGACATCGTTGCCTGTCGACGACACTCACATACTCCTCTCACAATTGCAAACAGACCTCTGTGAGATACGAGTTACGAGTATCTCAAAAGAGCACCATCTAAATACTATCCGTGTTGGTTCAGACTTTACGCTCTCCTGCTTACTATATTTCTCTTGTAGTGTGCGCTGACAACAAGATGTGGGTCTCAAAGTGCACAAGTGGGAATAAAGAGTTTATCGGAAAATGTACATCTGACGAACAGAAGCAATCCTATCATAATCATTTCGTCAAAGATCATGATTTTCTTTCTTATAAGCAGGGATGCATAGAGCGACATTCATCAGTACGAAAACGACTGTCAAAATGATCAGATTTTAACTTGCGACACATCAATAGAAAGCTCTTGCCCTGTACATGATGGGAATTGATGGGAAAAGTGGTTCGGAGCCATCTGGTCCTGGCCACGGCCAATCTGGCCAGTTCTGGAATCCGAAAAATCAAATTGATCAGATTTTCACTTGCGACACATGATTAGAAAGCTTTTGACCTGTACATAATGGGAATTGATAGGAAAAGTGGTACGGGGCCATCTGGTCCTGGCCACGGCCAATCTGGCCAGTTCCGGAATCCGATAAATCAAAACGATCAGATTTTAACTTGCGACACATCAATTGAAAGCTTTTGCCCTGCAAATGATGGGAATTGATAGGAAAAGTTGTTCGGAGCCATCTGGTCCTAGCCACGGCCAATCTGGCCGGTTCCGGAATCCGAAAAATCAAAGAAAAAGTGGTTCGGGGCCATCTGGTCCTGGCCTCGGCCAATCTGGCCGGTTGCGGAATCCGAAAAATCAAAATGATCTGATTTTAACTTGCGACACATCAATTGAAAGCTTTTGCCCTGCAAATGATGGGAATTGATAGGAAAAGTGGTTCGGAGCCATCTGGTCCTGGCTACGGCCAATCTGGCCGGTTCCGGAATCCAAAAAATCAAAATGATCAGATTTTCACTTGCGAGACATCAATAGAAAGCTCTTAACCTGTACATGATGGGAATTGATAGGAAAAGTGGTTCGGGGCCATCTGGTCCTGGCCACGGCCAATCTGGCCAGTTCCGGAATCCAAAAAATGAAAATGATCAGATTTTAACTTGCGACACATGAATAGAAGCTCTAGAGTTTTGCATGGTTATTATATATATGATAATATATGGTAAACCTGAGTGCGAAGTCTGATGAAACTACAGCTTAGCGTTTTTACACTCGTATGCACTTTCGGAAGACTATAAATGTTTCAATGTATTTTATTAACTTCCCACAAATTTAACTAAAATCAATCAAAATTGAGGCAGAATGCCTGCCAGACCACGTGTTTTTCGCTCAAATTTAGAATGCTGTTACCCTTTGAGAAAAGTTTCTGGTTCCCAAATTACAATAAGAATACATAATTATATTGAATTTCGTCCTTCTCCAAGTTTAAAAGGTGCACCAATAATTGATTCGAAAAATTCAAGAAATTGAATTTCGTTGCCTACAAGAAGGCGTTTTACCTAAAAGGATATAAAAAAGTGTATTTTGAAAAGCGAAATTTTCGATAAGTTTTGCAATAGTAAATGTTTTTTTTTCCAAAATATATTTAGTTTATTGAAACACAATGAACATGTAATAAAACATTTGATGTTTCAATTTTAACTTTCCATATAATCATTGTTCCATTTCTATTCATGTTTCGCAAGTGAAAATCTGATCATTTTGATTTTTCGGATTCCGGAACCGGCCAGATTGGCCCCGAACCATTTTTTCTATCAATTGTCATCATGGGTCAAGAGCTTTTAATTGATGTGTCGCAAGTTAAAATCTGATTATTTTGATTTTTCGGATTCCGGAACCGGCCAGATTGGCCGTGGCCAGGACCAGATGGCCCCGAACCACTTTTTCTATCAATTCCCATCATGTACAGGTCAAGAGCTTTCAATTGATGTGTCGCAAGTTAAAATCTGATTATTTTTATTTTTCGGATTCCAGAACTGGCCAGATTGGCCGTGGCCAGGACCAGATGGCCCCGATCCACTTTTCCTATCAATTCCCATCATGTACAGGTCAAGAGCTTTCTATTCGTGTGTCGCATCATGACATTTTTTTAAATTTTTCCATGACAGTCATGGAATCAAAAATTCAAAAATGTCATTCCGACAGTCAGAGGACCAACAGAATCTTCGACTGTCACAACCCGAATAGAATTGTACTGTGAAAAAACCATGAAGTTCACTTTCACTTTACCATGAATTGTATGGTTTACACAATGATTTTTATGGTCTACAATACCGTGAATACCCATTAAACTTCATAGTTTACGACCATACATTTCATCGTTTTGGCGAAAATAACCATGAAAAAGGGGTATTGTTATGCAGCGTGACCATGAAAAAAATGGCGATTTTCCATACATCGGAAAGCCCAATAATATAAAGTTCATGGTTAAAACAGCTTCCAGTTTTTCACAATAAAACCATGAAAATACGTTTATTCCGATCGTTTTAGCGAAGCTGGAAATCAAGGTTAATTGATGGTAAAAAAATATAATTTTTGTCGTACAATTTTATGGTTTATACAGAATAAAATTCACATTCTCAAGGATTGCAATAATTTTTTTTATTTTTTCAACAAAAAATCTTAATTTTAATATTTTATCACTTATTTTTACATTTTGAACACAAGCACCAAGCACTTTACGGCATCACCGCCGGCCGTTTCTATAATGTGGAACTTCCGATAGGGGGCTGGCTATTTCCCGTTGGCCACTAGCCACTATTCTGGTCCTGGCTCTCTGATTCCGGCTAGGTCTTTCCGATATTTTCCCATTTTGAAGGACACAGCTCATTTTCCACGGCTGCCAATAGTTTTCTCGCACCGTCTTCGCCGATCGGGGGGAATTAACCGGGAGCTTTGTTAGAGCCCGCCCTCCGGAGCTGTGCAGCATCTAGAAAAATGAATTAAATAAAAAAAAATACAGTTCTCGAAACCATTATTAGTTTAAAAAGCAACTTACCGCATCCAAAATATTTCGATGCGCACAACCAAACAAATTGACCGCGAAAACTTGTTTGCCAAAATGGCGCGCATTGAAAAATATATACACGATCAATTAAAAGTGTGTAAAATAACCAAAAGTTTACCATTGTTCGTTTCGGTTCGGATTTACATTTTACCATGAAGTACACCGTAACAATAATAATCACAATTAAATTATTGTTATACCGTGTATCTGTCATTTTCGTCAACTATGAAATATTTTGAATTAACTATATACTTCACGGTGACTTTAAAATTTATGGTGTTTTCAAAATAAAATGCGGTTGATAGATATTTAGATACTACGATGAAGTTTACAGTTAAATTGAAAATCATTGTTCGGTTATTTTAAAACCATGGTCCTTGCTATTCGGGAAGTCAAAAATGTTATCGACACTCATTCTCCGTGCAGCATTTCAGCTTGCGATTTGAGTATACATCGAGCAAAGAAAGTTACTCACTTGTCAGAGCTATATGTTGTCTAACAATGTATTCGTTAGCTCCGAGTGACAACCGTACCAACATTTTGTTATGGATTGAGAGGAACCAAGTTTGTTCGCTTGCTACCAGGTTACAACTGAAACAAGAAACCCGCAACAGACCGGAAATGAAGGGAACCACAACTGAAATTTGAACGAGCTGCTAGCCGGCACACTTTGGCGCATTCGTTGATGAAGATGGCTTGGCATTTCGCTCGCCGGAAGATGCGTTCTCAGGATCAAACCTTCCGTTGTACGAAAAGTGTGAAATGAAATTCAAAAAAATGTGTGAAATAAATTGAAAGTAAAGTAAAGGAAAATTTGTGTATTCTATTTCATGAGCAATCATTCTCACTGATTCTTCAGAGAAAAAAAACTATAAATTTTGAAATTTCAGATCCGGGCAATCTTTTCCTCCGGTTTTTGCTAAAAATTTTAGTAAAAATTGCGGCGAAATTGGCAGTTAAAACTTACAGTGACAAATAGTGTTTTCAATTATGTTAAAATTCAGAAAAAATAAAAATGAAAGTGTAAAATTTGTGTGTTTAATTTGAAATCTGATACCTTCCTTGTGTTTCCAGAGAAAAATTAAAAATTTTGTAGGTTGAAATTCTGCTCGGTCTTTTCCGCCGGTTTTGCTAGAATTTTAGTAAAACATTCCGGCGGCTAACTTTTTCTCTCGTTTGCTAAAAATTTAGTAAAAAATAATTGCTAAATTGGTTGCTAAATTTCTAGCTGGTCAAATTTGAGCAAAATTTTGCTAAAATCCGGCCTCGAAAATTTCGTGTGTAACTTTTTTTCTCGTTTGCTAAAAATATAGTTAAAAAATATTGCTAAATTGATTGCTAAGTTTCTAGCTGGTCAAATTTGAGCAAAATTTTGCTAAATTCCGGCCTCGAAAGTTTTGTGTGTAGAGAGCAGTGGTTCAATTCTCTAAGCGTAAGTAGCTCTCGTAATCAAAACTATGTAAATAAAATTGCAATCAATGAGATAGACCATGATAGACCGGCAACCTAGCAATCTGTCATCTGGTTGTCAGCGCAATCTGTCAACCGGATTTTTTTTTTCGGCGCGTAGAAGTTTTTTGGCATTCTCTTAGAGGCTGCTTAGCATTCTCTACAGCCACTTGAACGAACTTGATAGTAGCTTTAAGAACTTAAATTTTGGGCTGATTAGCATTCTCTTCAGACAGAAACGAGAGCTGATTAAGCTTCTATGGAACCTTTTTAAGGGAATTCTGGTTGCATGGGCGGTTCTTTAGACGCTGCCAGCCCAACACTGAAAGCTGCATTGGACTTCCTCCGGCTGCCTGATGTGCTGCTACTAGCAGATTCTGCCCGTTTGCATTCCGATGCGAAATGCACTGCGCCTTGACACTTGAAACATTTTAGCTTCGAACGATCCTTCTTCGTTGACTTCTTCTGATTACTAGCAAACGCTTTATTCGATCCAGACGATTTGTGACTGCCAACTACTGTCACATCTTGCAATATTTTGGCCTTCACGGAATCCGCTGTGATTTCTTTTCCAGATGCTTCTAATCCCATTATCATGGGCTCATAGGTATCAGGTAAACCCATAAGCAGAATACTTGCCAGCCTAACGTCGTCTACCTTGAAACCAACCTCCGTTAGCTTGTGATTGGTTGACATTAGTTGGTTGACATAATCCTCTACCGAGCTGCATTCCACCAAACGAACGCTGGTCAACTTCCGCAGCAAACCTATCCTTCGGTTCATTCCGCTGTCCTGGAAGGCTCTCTTCAGGTTCGCCCAGGCTTCCTCTGCTGTTTTGGCATCATGAACCAAACTATAATTAATTGGTTCAATGCCTAAGCATATGGTGGCAAGGGCACTAAGGAATAATTCGGGATCTACATCGGCGTTTTCCGGTACTTCAACGGCATTCCAGGTCCCTTCCCGGATCACGTTCACGTGCTGTAGTTTTCTCGACCTCGGAGTTTTTCCGCTACCGGCACGGACATGCTGCTAACGTGCATCCTGGTGCTTCCGACAGTCGCTTCTCCCCCGTTGCATGTTATGTGGTTTCCTCGGCTCGTACTCATGGTTCTTGACGATCAAATTTAGTTTTTTTCAACTGTGAAAATTTGTCTCTACTTGTTACTTTCCCTGAATACCGTTGCTATGGGGGCTATGGGCCTGTGGTAGCGTACTACTACTAATATAATATTGTTTCAGTCATACCTATGTATACATTGATAGTCCTTGGTCAGAAAAATATAGAACTGGAGATTAACCCACATGTGTGTTTTAGTTGTGCCTTTAGTTATCACAAATTGGCGACGAGCCGGGATTTTTCGTTCCTGGTGAACGATTCATATAGTTGCGGAAAGTAGGAATTGTAAGAAGAACCTCGCAAGTGAGCGGAAAAAGCATCGGTAAGTTGGAAATTGGTCATCGAAAAAAACTAGAAAAACACGTGATATTTTTCTTTCATCAATAGCAAAAGCTATATAAAAACATCGCAAAGTACGCAAAAGTAAACATCGCAAGAAGTTGGTTGCGTTTTGGTGCGGACTAGCACAGACTGCGATAAATGTAAACAAACCAGATACTGCGCCAGGCTATGCAGTGGTTTGATACCGCGTCAGGTTAGCGGATAGTAAATAAAGTGAGAAAAACAAGACTGCACCAGGATTTGCAGTAGTAAGAACCGCGGCAGGTTAGCGGTCAAGTTTATAAAGGATAACCACACCAGGATCGTGGCCTTTTAAACGGTGTCAGCTGGGATATCAAGGATAACCGCACCAGGATCGCGGCCTTGGTAAAGTAAAATCTCAGTTGATAGTCAAGGATAACCGCACCAGGATCGCGGCCTTGAAAGAAAGTCTGGTAGATTAAGGATAACCGCACCAGGATCGCGGCCTTAATCAGGAAATCCTAACGGGTTGAAGGAATTCGGAAACGATTGAGAAATCTCGGAATTTTTTTGCTAAGAATGGACAGCAAACTGTTGGCTGGATTGCCACCGTTTACGTGTGCTGATATACCGATAAATGACCGTCGGAATAAATGGCTTACTTGGAAGCGAGGTTTTCAAATTTGTCTTCGGGCTTCGAAGATAAATGAACCATCCGAAGCAAAGGATATGCTTCTTGCTCACGGTGGTTTTGAGCTTCAAGAAATATTTTTCAACATTCCGGGAGCAGATGTCGAAGAAGACAAGGAAAAAGATGTCGATCCGTATCTGGTGGCTATCCAGAAATTGGATGATTATTTTGCCCCTCAACGACACGAGGCACATGAACGGTTTGAGTACTGGAGTATTTCGCAGGAAACTGATGAACCCTTGGGGAAGTTTCTTATGCGCATTCAAGCTTATGCATCAAAGTGCAATTTCGGCAAAGATGCAGCTGAAAGTTCGGAAATTGCAGTAATTGATAAAATTTTGCGAGTGGTACCCGCGCCGTTGAGGGAACGCTTGTTACAAGAGAAAAGTCTATCAATGGAAGAGGTCACTAAGCACATAAATGCGTACGAATCCACTAGAGCAGCCAGCAGTCAGATTGTAAGTCAAGGAATTTCAAAGCCAGCTAACTTCCAAGAAGCAGTGAACGTTCAAATGATTAAGGTGTTATGCGAGAACTGTGGTAGGGAACATCAGGACCCTCGATATTGTCCAGCGTTTGGTAAAACGTGTTCCTTATGTAATAAGTTGGGACATTTTCATAGACGTTGCCCGGAACGATTTAATCAGAGCTTCAAACGAGTTGGAAGGCCATTTGCACAATCTAATCGCGGAGCACCTAAGAGGTCTTTCGGTCCAACTTCGTCGGAAAACCGAAATCGAGGAATTTATCAACAACCATATAAGCGTGGGCTTTACTCACGACCGAAACCCTTTCAATCTCAGCGGCTTCATGCAATCGATGATGAAGATGACTGTCAAGTGGAATTGGTCGAAATGGTAACATCGAATAGTGATCTCGATGAACTGGTTTGGGTACAAGTTGGCGGCACTTTGATCGAAATGCAAATAGATTCTGGAGTACAATCGAACATCATCGACGATAAGACATGGGACATCATGAATAGACATGGAGTTAAATTGATCGGGCAATTACGGCCACCCGATCGGAAATTCAGAGCGTATGCGCAAAAAGATTGTCTTGTTGTGAACGGTATGTTTGACGCGGAAGTGATCATTCGTGACGGCGAGAATGAATTGAAATCTGTCGCTAGATTTTACATTGTACATGATGGGCCCCAACCGCTACTGGGAAAGGAAACAGCGAAATTACTTGGTGTGTTACATGTAGGTTTGCCTAGTCAAAATGCACCGGTACATCATGTTGAATGCTGTAAATCATTCCCTTCGATACGAGGTTTCAAAATTCACATACCTGTTGATAAATCAGTCCAACCGGTTGCTCAAAGGTTGAGACGACTTCCATTTGCGATTCTAACTCGGGTTGAAGACAAATTAAACGATCTTCTCTCCAAAGATATTATTGAGAGAGTTTCCGAACCTAGTTCATGGGTGTCCCCCTTGGTAGTGGTGATAAAGGACTGTGGCGATATCCGTCTTTGCATAGACATGAGACAACTCAACAAAGCAATTTTGCGCGAGACACACCCTCTTCCTACCATCGAAGATATCCGTTGGAAGTTGAATGGGGCGGTATTCTTTTCCCGGCTGGATGTAAAGGACGCTTTTCATCAACTGGCGCTGGACGATGAAAGCAAACCATTGACTACGTTTATCACGCACAAAGGTAAGCTTAATATATTAAATTTATAAATAAATAAATGATGGTGCGAATGATTATATAAATAAATTTGTTGGAAAACAGGTCTTTTTAGATACAAGCGTTTAAATTTTGGAATCTCTTGCGCTCCTGAGATGTTCCAGAAAATACTGGAACAAATTCTATCAGATTGTAACAATACGGTTAACTTTATTGATGATGTTATTGTTACCGGGAAATCTGCGGATGAACATGATTCTTCATTACATTTTGTACTGGAAAAGTTTCGGAAATATGACGTTCTTTTGAACCACACGAAGTGCGCTTTTAAGCTTCCTCAGATAGAATTTCTTGGACACATTTTCGATCGAAATGGAATGTCACCATCTCTATCCAAGGTGGAAGCAATAAAAAGTTTTCGGGCACCATCAACTTGTGAAGAAACTCGTAGTTTCTTAGGACTGATCAACTATGTTGGAGCTTTTATCCCAGATCTAGCCACGACCTCATCCCCACTACGTGAACTAACGAGAAATAAGGCAGTATTTAAATGGGAAATTGAACATCAACGAGCATTTGATAAATTGATTGGTTGCATTAGTAAAGTAGAACAGCTTGCTCATTTTGACCCGAAACTTCAAACAAGAATCGTAGCAGACGCTTCGCCAGTAGGTTTGGGGGCGGTATTGCTGCAATTTTTCGAGGGTCAACCAAGGGTTATATCGTATGCTAGCAAGAGTCTCACGGATACTGAATGCAGATATGCGCAGACAGAAAAAGAAGCGCTGGCTCTTGTATGGGCGGTAGAGAGATTTCAGATCTATGTACTTGGGATTCATTTTGAATTAGAAACAGATCATCGGCCATTGGAAACGATCTTTTCGGCAACTTCACCCCCATGCCTACGGATTGAGCGATGGGTTCTTCGGCTGCAGGCATTCAGTTACACAGTTGTTTATAGAAAGGGGAAAGCGAACATAGCCGATCCACTTTCTCGGCTCTCACAACCTTCAAATGTTGAGATGTTTGACCCAGATTCGACCGTTTATATCAACAGTGTGTTTGAATTAGCTGCTATCGACATCGGTGAACTCGAAACTGCGTCTGAGCATGATCCCGAGTTGATGGAACTCCGAGATTGTCTAGATCGAGGAATATGGAACTACTCATCGGAGGTTTTGAAGCCATATTATGCTTTTCGTAATGAGCTAGGGAAAGAAGGAAATCTTGTGGTTCGAGGATCTAAGCTTATCATACCAGTTTGTCTCCGACGGAGAATGTTGCAACTAAAGTCTGCTTCATTTAATATTGGAACAAATTCTTTTGCTCATTGTGGCGCTCCTAGTGGACGGATTTGGAAACTTTTTTCACCCACGTGTCGGGAAATTCATTACCTTTCACCATGTATTTATGGCATAACACCAAACGATAGCATTTTGTAAACAACCGCCATGGAAGCCGAACGGAGAGATCAAATTGTGCACAGTTTTCTTGAAAATCCTTTGTTGTCGGCATCGAAGCTAGCTAAACAGCTTAAAATGCCCAGAAATACCGTATGGCGTGTTATCAAGCAGTACAAGGAAACATTGACGACGGCTCGGAAGCCGCATTCGAAGCGTCGGAGTGGAACTGCGACCGGAAACTGCGTGGGAAAGTCATCAAGGCCGTCAAGAGGAATCCCAATCTTATAGACCGCGATTTGGCCAATAAGTTCCAGGCCGCTCACAGTACGGTGCGACGAATTCGTCTCCGGGAAGGAATAAGGTCATTCCGAGCCAGCAAACAGCCAAATCGGACGCTGAAGCAGAACAATGTGGCCAGAATCCGTGCTCGAAAGCTGTACGACCAAGTGCTGACCAAGTTCGACGGACGTATTCTGATGGACGATGAGACCTACGTGAAGGCGGACTTTGGGCAAATCCCAGGTCAAAAATTTTATTTGGCGACGGCTCGGGGGATGTACCTGCAAAATTTAAGTTCGTGTTTGCGGATAAATTCGCCCGCAAGTACATGATTTGGCAGGGGATATGCAGTTGTGGACAGAAAACCAAAGTCTTTCTCACTGACAAGACAATGTCATCAGAAGTCTACAAAAAAGAGTGCCTACAGAAACGGATTCTGCCGTTTATTCGTGCCCACGACCGTCCAGTAATGTTTTGGCCGGACCTCGCAAGCTGCCATTACAGCAAAACGGTTATGGAATGGTACGCAACGAACGGGGTCAGCGTAATACCGAAGGACCTCAACCCCCCAAAATGCCCCCAGTTCCGGCCGATAGAGAAATACTGGGCAATCACGAAGCGGAGGCTTAAGGCAAAGGGAAAACTTGTTAGGAACATGACTCAAATGAAGAACTGGTGGAATCAAATCGCCAAAACGGTGGACGAAAAGGGTGTGCGCCGCCTAATGTGCCGTATTACGGGAAAAGAACGAGAATTTCTTCGAAACAGCAATGAATTTTTTTTTAAATATTTTTTTATGAAAGAGTAAAGAAAATGCTACATTTGTATGAAAAACAAATTATGAATTCGTTAATAAATGACTGAACTACACGCAATTGTTTGTGTTCCAATATTAAATGAAGCAGACTTTAGGCCATGAAGGACATCCCGGTCGTACAAAGATGCAGCAGCGTTTAAGATACACTTGTTGGTGGCCAGGCATGGATGATGCCATAGGAAAAATTGTAGATTCATGTGAAGGTTGTCGTTTAGTCAGTCGTCCTGATCGTCCAGAGCCTATGCAACGGCGCAGTTTGCCTACTGCTCCGTGGGTGGATTTGGCTATAGATTTTTTTGGGCCCTTTACCTTCTGGCGATTATCTACTAGTTGTGATTGACTACTTCAGTAGATACAAGGAGGTCGAAATATTGCGGAAAATAACAGCTGGTGAGACGGTAGAGAGACTGGAACGGATTTTTGTTAGGTTGGGCTATCCTCACACTATTACGTTGGATAACGGGCGCCAATTTATAAGTACGGAATTTGAAAAGTATTGTACGAATCGAGGAATCTTTTTGAACAGAACAACGCCGTACTGGCCTCAGGAAAATGGCCTCGTCGAACGTCAAAATCGCTCGCTTCTCAAGAGGTTGAAAATTAGTCAGGCGTTAAATAGAGATTGGAAGACAGATCTATCGATTTACTTGAACATGTATTATTCTACGCCTCATAGTACTACCGGAAAAACTCCAAGCGAACTTTTGTACGGTCGAAACATTAGAACGAAACTTCCATGTCTTGATGACATAGGATCTACTCCACAATATACCGATTATAGAGATAAAGACCAGCAAATGAAATTGAAAGGAAAAGAAAACGAAGATAGTCGACGTCATGCAGTACCTTCTCAGATTAAAATTGGAGATCAAGTATTGATGAAAAATATGCTTTCGGGCAATAAATTAAGTTCAACTTTTAATCCAGAGAGGATGATTGTAACCGGTAAACAAGGTTCAAGATTAACTGTTCAGAATGCCAAGACTGGTAAGATGTATGATCGGAACACCTGTCATGTTAAGAAAACTTTCCCAGCTGATTTTCCGACTGAAAATCAATTGAATCCAAATAACGGTATACCATTTCTTCTAGTCAACTATTATTCATCTTAATCAATTTAGTCTTTCTATTTTAGATCTAGCAGAGGCAACACAACCGGTTCCCGATATCGCTGACGATGTAGCTCATCAAGATAGCGCTGAGTTGTCAGATGGTCATCGTTCTGGACATCTCAGTGGAAACCAAACCGAGGTTGCTTATGAATCTTTGAACTCGAGACCTCGTCGTGTTATTAAGGCTCCTGCCAGATTCGCAGGTTATGACATGAGTGATTAATTTGTATTTGTATTGGAAGGGAGATGTGGTAGCGTACTACTACTAATATAATATTGTTTCAGTCATACCTATGTATACATTGATAGTCCTTGGTCAGAAAAATATAGAACTGGAGATTAACCCACATGTGTGTTTTAGTTGTGCCTTTAGTTATCACAGGGCCCATAACCTTTTAGAGCATAATAAAAGGCGACTGCTCAGTGGGAACTCTTAGCAACTAGTAACATTTTATTTGTACTACAAATCTTGGCTTACTTAAATATCTAACAGATGATTTATCAATTAAATATTTAACTGTTAATAAACTCGAAATTTGCGTGTTAAATAATTTATTAGGACCATTAGATGTGTCTTCTTGCAATATTTTCCATTTTTAAGCTTACAATATGCTTGGAAATAGTTTCCAGTAATTTCAATTTCCACCAAAATTTAGATATTTCCGAGGTTAATTCGCATTTTATGCAGAACCACAAACCAAATCGTATTTTTTGAAGAAGCTCATAAATCTGGGAAGTCTAGTTTATGCATTCGAGGATAGTGGCGTACTAGTTACTGGTATCAAAAATATTTTTTATGGAGAAACTGATGAATTCAATACAATGCTCGCTATTTTTCATAACAACTACGTCATCATTCTGGAAATCTGCCAACCAATATGGCGGATGAGGTAATCTGTTATTTCGAAGAACTTTGGTGTAAGTTATCCTATTTGTGATCGTTGAAAATACTTTTAACAAAATGGAACAATACATCTCAAGAACCTTGCGTTCAGAACATTGTTGAAACTTATAGGTTTTAATTTAAAGCGATCGTTGTGGGCTGCTTACCTTTATCATCTCTAAATGGCTACACCTAAATTCTCTTCCTGGCCATCTGAAAATATAAAATAAATGATTTTCGTAACTATGTTGATTATTAATTGATAAGAAAATCATAACATACTATTTAAGGTAAATAAAGCAGTTGCTAGAAAGGTAGTTTTTTTGGTTTGGTATTAATACAGATATCGAAAATTACTTTAAAAACTGTGTTTTGTTGTAATTGAACACACACAGCAAAAATTATTTCCTATAAAATTGTGCAAAGGTCCTGTAACAAAAAGGAGCAGGACATTTACCGTAGCTTTACAGGTCGAAAAACAAATTACGTGACATTTAATTTTATGTGTACAACTTTTTTACAGGACATTTGCTGTAATAATAAATAAATCTTCGTTAACTTTTAAGGAAAACAATTTAAAATTACAAGTTTTGTTAATTACAGATTGATTTATTTTAAAGGTTGCAGTTTCAGTGACAAGTAATAGTCAAAACAAAATTTCTTTGAATGTGTTGTGCCTAAAAACACAGTATTTTCACCTTGTATACCCACTCGAGTAGCCGCGTTCACGCGGATTTATTCCATTTAGGAGAAATGGTATTTTTGTTGACTGTGGATACCATAGCTTTTCAAAATGGATTGAGTTGGAATACATAACATTTGGGACAGATTGCAAAAAGTATTGAAAAAGTTTATAAATGTTTTCGCTCGTTTTGGTTGGCCCGATGTTCTTGTAATACATTGTAATTTATACAAAAGCAAGGTATTTTGGTTCTTATAAGTCCTCCGTATCACCCCGAAAGTAATGGGCAGACAGAAAGGACTGTACGAACTGCGAAAGAAGTTTGAATAAAGCTTACCCGAGCAGACATTGATGCCCAAACTGATAACAAACTGAAACCAAGATAAGCAAAGTCAACAGCAAAGTGAAAGCATATTTTGGTAGTAGCTTTTGAACGACAGCATAACTAGGCATAACTAAGGTATCAAAAATTTACATTTGAGAGCCATCTGAGAGCATAATTTGATATCAACAGCAAAATCAAAGTAAATCTTGGTGTAGAATTTAAGTGATATGTTTTCAGATTTTTATCGCCGTCATAACTATGTTATAATATTTAAATGACATTTCGGCGAGATGAACTCTAGTAGAATGAAATTGAAAGATAGGAAATGATAGGTGGATAGTTAAAGCTAGGGCGCTTTTGGAGAAGAAACATTGAAAGGTGGTTTTGAAAATGTAAGTCTAGGGCATGTGGGAGAAAGCTCAAACTAATCGGTTGAATCTTTGCTCGGCAACGGTTAATTCTTTATGGGAGGCGAAGCAATCGCAGCTCCCATACAGAATCAACCCGATGGATTAGATGTGTACCTACACACCTAATCGAGCAAAAATTCAACCGACCAGCGACTTACTGAACAATCTCGAAGGCGCATACAGATCTAGCGATGTGTGCTGTTTTTCGGGTCTCGCTAGGTAGTTTTGCTACTCTTTTGTTTCACATATTGAACTACCCGACGCACCTTACTTTTTGCAAAGTACCGCGAAGAACAGTGTTGTAAACCCATTTCCCCCCCTTTTTTGCCAATGAAATCTATGTTTTCAGATTTTTATCGCCGTCATAACTATGTTATAATATTTGAATGGCATTTCGGCGAGATGAACTCTAGTAGAATGAAATTGAAAGATAGGAAATGATAGGTGGATAGTTAAAGCTAGGGCGCTTTTGGAGAAGAAACATTGAAAGGTGGTTTTGAAAATGAAGATTCAACCGATTAGTTTGAGCTTTCTCCCACATGCCCTAGACTTACATTTTCAAAACCACCTTTCAATGTTTCTTCTCTAAAAGCGCCCTAGCTTTAACTATCCACCTATCATTTCCTATCTTTCAATTTCATTCTACTAGAGTTCATCTCGCCGAAATGCCATTAAAATATTATAACATAGTTATGACGGCGATAAAAATCTGAAAACATAGATTTCATTGGCAAAAAAGGGGGGGAAATGGGTTTACAACACTGTTCTTCGCGGTACTTTGCAAAAAGTAAGGTGCGTCGGGTAGTTCAATATGTGAAACAAAAGAGTAGCAAAACTACCTAGCGAGACCCGAAAAACAGCACACATCGCTAGATCTGTATGCGCCTTCGAGATTGTTCAGTAAGTCGCTGGTCGGTTGAATTTTTGCTCGATTAGGTGTGTAGGTACACATCTAATCCATCGGGTTGATTCTGTATGGGAGCTGCGATTGCTTCGCCTCCCATAAAGAATTAACCGTTGCCGAGCAAAGATTCAACCGATTAGTTTGAGCTTTCTCCCACATGCCCTAGACTTACATTTTCAAAACCACCTTTCAATGTTTCTTCTCCAAAAGCGCCCTAGCTTTAACTATCCACCTATCATTTCCTATCTTTCAATTTCATTCTACTAGAGTTCATCTCGCCGAAATGCCATTAAAATATTATAACAATTTAAGTGATAGCAAATCTAGGCATCATTAAAGTATTTATAATTTTTACCAGATGCGAACCAGTGATCAAAATTACATGGATTTGTTTATCTAACAAGGCAAATAAAATTTATCAACTTCTTCGCAATCAGACCATTTAAAAACAAAACACTAATCCCATCACTTAACGATTCGAAATAGAAGCACCAGTTCATCTTACTTCCACTGTCAGAATGTCTTTTTCTCCGCAACAGTTGACAGTTTATTCCGATTCACTAGTTCAGTTTTTTGGTCCGAAAGGTTCTGGATATATTACGTTCTTTTATCAATTTATGTTACAAATTCATGTAAGTGATTTTCAATAAACATGAACTCAATGACTGGCAAACACAGACTAGAATTTAGTGGTACTAGCTTAAACTCGGCTTATACCGCAGACACCAGATACCCAGACTGACCACTGAAGGCTGATTTTGGCGCTTGTTCCGCAGCGCTATCTACGGGTTATCGTGAAACTAACGGCAACATACACAAAAGGAAAAATCTCGATATATCACACACACATTTGCATTGTGCTATTTGTTTTTTTTACATCTAGCGAAGAACACGGTCGTTTTTGATTACCTACTTTTGATAGAAAAAAAATAACACGATATATTTCGAAAACCACTAAAGAACCTTTTTTGAATTGGATCGCATTAACCAAATGTGGTTAGAATTCAACCATAAAGCTTATAAAAAATACATCGACTTCGACAGAAATGAAAATTGACTGAAAACTTGAGATATTCTGCTCCACTTCCTTATAGCGTTGTGGTTGAAAAATAACCATTTTATGACATCTTTGGCTTCATTTGTAAAGATCACTTTCAACTGCAAGACTTCGTTAACCCCAAATCCTCTGTCAAGGGTAAGTTCAAGTTTCCCGAGTAGAAAAATATTGTGACAAACCCAATTATTTGTAAATAGTTATAAAACGATCTAGGACTTGTTGAGAAAACGACATATGACATCGTATAAACTTTCCACTGATTGTATACTGCAAAACTACAGTATATTGAATGTGGTTTTAAATTATATAACTGTTTAGAACTGTTAAATCAGTTGAATGGACGAGATTCTTACAAAATTTTGTTGAACAATCTGTTTCAGTTAGAGTTTCTCAAAACCCTTCACCTAGCCGAATTGCCGCATTTTTAGAGGTTTACAAAAACTGAATAAAACAAAAGTAGACGTGATATTTACAAAATTTGTAAAGCAATGTTTTGTTAACAAAATTTGTGAAGCAATGTTTTGTTAACAGAAGAAGCTTAACGAAAATCGCAACAACGATATAAACCATTAAGTCACCATCTACAACAAAAAACCGGTGTCAGATTTTTATTTACTTTTTCCTCCAATAAATCCTGAAACTTCCTTTTCTATGAAAAATTTAGTCACATTCGAAAAATGTCTTCTTTTCAAAATATCTAACTAAACTTGGATATCAAACTAGCCCTTTTACTGCCCACTGGAAGAGGCAGTTGTGGAAAAAATATTTTTGGCTTCGAGATTATGCATTTTCCATCAAAATTAGTACAATTTCTAGCCAAGTGCGTTGGTTGACATAATGATGATTCTTGATAAACAATCTCAATTATCCGAGTCTGTTTATTCTTAGCTATTCTTAGCTTAAGCTTATTAGCTTTTCCTGTTCTGTTGTTAAGTTATTTTTTTCATTATTTTTTTTTTTGTTAAATTTCGAACCATTTTTTGAATATCGCACGTGTAATTGATTTTATCCATGGGTAAAATAAAACAAACGTGAACTCGTCACATCAAAATCAAAACATTAAATGAATTCACTCACACAGACATTCCATAAAACGACAAGAAAATAAAAATGACTTACGTTTGCATCAAGATAGTACTGTTCTTTTACCATTCAAAATTCGTTTTGGTGTTTTTTTTTTTTTTCTTATTTTCTAAAAGGCACACTCGGTCATAAACCATAAAAGCGCCGCGTATCACTTAAATCTACAACAAAAAAAGACATTTCAAACTTTTGGCAACAAGTTAACCAAGAGCGGCCGGGTTTCGATAAGCTTAGCGAGGATTGCACACCAAACGGGTTTCAATTGCAGCAGCATTTCTGTCCATTGTTCGTCTAAACTGAATACTAGGGTAACTAGAATTATGAGGTCCGTAATCATCTTTTCGTGGTTATTGAGCGGCGACATCGACGGCTTCGGTTTGGGCGTAGGCTTTGGAACTGGTACACTGGTAGGTAATGTGCTGCTTGACGTTTGTGCTTGAGCAAAGTTTTTCTGGCTGGCTGTAGATTCGACGATCGTCGGCCAACTCTTGCTCTCCCTAGTCCGCTTCGTAGCAATACTTACAGGAAGAGAAGATGATTTTGGTCGCTTTCGATGTGTGTTCGGCTGTGGGGCGTCATTCCTATTAGGTGTTTCTTCGTCGTCATTGGCATCGCTCAGGACAGCAAATCGGTTGGGTCCCTGGAGATCTGGCAAAGATGAGCGAATAATTTCTGCGTAGCTGATGTTCGATCGTCGGATGAGATTTGCTTTCGATGCTTGTGCCCGTTTTTTATATTCCGGACATTCTCGAATAGATGAGTGCGTACCTTTACAATGTAGGCAAGCATCTATTTGGGAAGGGCAGCTGGAAGCCTCGTGTGGTAAACCGCATTTTTGACACTTAGCTTTGTTACCACAAAAGCGAATTGTGTGTCCATATTTTTGGCATTTTTTGCAAACCATGGGCTTAGGAGTGTACATGCGCACAGGGATAAGCACTTTTCCTACCTCTAGGAAGTCTGGCAAGATAGTACCAGCAAAGGTAACTCGCGTTGAGAACGACGGCACGTAAACTTTTCGCCCATCGTTGTACCGTGACTCGACTAGCTGGTGGCATTCGAGAACATCTACATGGGCAATTCTTGGATCTTTAAAAACTCCCTTGCCTTGAAGCACCACTGTTTCGAGATCAAGGTCAGCCTGCTTTATAACGCCAGAGATTTCCACATTCAAACTGGGTATATAAACACGATATAAATTGTTCAATTTTTCGTTGTGCACCACACTATTAGCATCATTTCGATTTCCAAAAAGTAACCGAAGTTTGCTAAAATTAACTTGTTTTGTTTCAAGAAGCGTATCGTAGGTTTCATGAAGCTCCCTGGCTACAAGAAGCACGTTTATAGGCTTATCAATTTGGCGGACAAACACTGCGAATGGCCCCTTAGCTGAGCTTGGGTAGCTTCGGATTCGGTTTACAATTTCTTCGGGTACTTCCTCTTGTCGGTCTTCTTCCGGATGTTGATTTCCTTCATCCGTTTGCATTCGTGGATCACTTGACGCCGAGGATTGGCTTTCGCCAGCCATGGCGCAACGGGTGCTTGAAAATCAAAGCTAAAAATCGGTTTTATTTTTCCCGCGGTTCAAGAGCAACGATGAACACGACCGTCCTCATGAAGAGACACGAGCGAACTCTCGTTTTGGTGGTGTGGAAAAGCATAGAAATCGATATGTAAGTTTAGTTACAGCGAAATTATTTCTTATTTACTGGGCATCGGTTAAGGAACATTAAAATGACCCTTATTTAAAATTATAGTTTTTTGAAGAATGGATTCATTTAGCAAACTAATTACTTTGAAACATGGTTTTAACAAAACTTTGAATCGAAGAATTTGGTTGAATGTCAAAGGTGAAAAAATTTCGGAAGCAAAGAGAAATGGATTTGAAACCTACATTTTGAAATATTCCAAATTCAGTGCAGTTTTTCAACAATTTTTTTTTTCGAATAAAAGATATTTAAGTTGACATTCTCACGCGCACTTGCTCTCGTGTACGGATTAAGATGGGGAGAAAAGTCTAAGAACATGGTCGCTTTTATTTCCAGTCCAGTCCAGAATTATGCCAAAAACAGATGTTTTTTGACATTTCTCACGCACATTTGAGCAGGGAAAAATACCCGGTCGACAAACACGGTCGTTTCTGAGGTTATTTTTCCAAAAATTTATAAGTTTTAGTGAAACTACCATCATTATATCACGAACACTTCCAGCAGCAAATAGGATTTAATATCTTATCAATACATTCATCACATTTAAATATTATTCAATATATGTCAATAACTTATTTCACTCCTCAAACCTATCTAGGCACGAGCCAAGAAACAGTTAAGATAAATTAGAATTCAAGTTTTTCAAGGATTTATATATAGCTTGTCTTTTTGGTCGCAGTCAACCTTTCAGATTAAGACAAACAATTCCGAACTCAATGAATTAGACATTATAATTTTCATACTGTTATTCAGCCGGATAAATTAATTTTGAAATCAAAACTGAATCTCAAAATTAATTGGCTCTGAGCTAAGGACCACTATAACGTTGCGATTGATTTTTTTTTCATCTCAATCGATCAACAGTCATTACAACAGTATAACATTCATCTCTTATTATGATACAGTAAATTAAAGTAAACAATTAACTGAAGACAAAAACGATAATGAAAATATTTGAGATAGAATTTTAAATACTAATAGGTGATTCAATCAAGACGGTTTTCATTTGGCTTGTTAATTATCAATTGTAATTTTTTTTCTTGATGTAGCACAGTAGTTTCACGATGCCCCGACAGATGGCGTATGATTCTGGGCGACTTGTAGTTGTATGGATTCAAGCGCCACTGATCAGTCTGGGTATCTGGTGTCTGCGGCTTATACACTTCACGAGAAAATTAAAATGCAATTTTTCAACTTCAGTAGTGATTTTTGAATACGGCGAATGCGCTAAATTTAAACAATTGGAGGTATCAGCTGGGTAATAAAGTACGTTCGGTGACCTACATTTTAAGTGTACATCGTTAATTGGTTCCCGAGTAATAAAAAAAACAAAATAATTTTTTGCTGGAATCTTATGGAGCTGTCAAATTTTAAACGCGTGTTTCTCGAAACAGTGGTATTGGCGTATTCACCGTATTCAAAATTCGATACCGATTTATCTATTATTCTTGTGAAATGGTGGAATTGATGTCGAAACATCAAAAAATGAACTTCGGATCAGACTCAAAAAATGTTTTTATTTTGATTCCCCTGATATGATACAATTTGAACTGTGAAAATCAGGCAGTCGAAATATTTTTTTAATGGGTTTTAAACATTAATTGTTTCGAAATTCATTGTTATTAAATCTTGAATAAATTTATAAACAACTACAAACATCATCATACAAATGCATGACCGGACGCACGGTACGCTCGCATAAATATATGCGACACTACATGGATATATACGCAGTCACCGATTCACTTCTGAGTGAATGTTGTCTTAAGAAAACAGCTGTGTTGTTGCAGTTCTAGTACAACAAGCGCCGGGGATGAAAATTCTGTAGAGGTTCCGCACAAGTGCTACACGCTGGGATATGTTAAACCATTAATGCCTGAAAAATAACCATAATCGAAGTTTTCCTGGGTTAACTCGTTTTATGAGTTTTCAGCATAAACTCATAAAATGAGATTTCAAGGAGAACTTGCATTATGGTTATTTTTCATCCGTTTTCGAAAAGTGAGATAATGCTTGAAAAATAACCGTTTTTAGAAAAAGGAAACTCTTATAATCATTTGTTTATGAATAAGGAGGCAGATTTCCGCAATTAGTTTGATATTTTTCAAAACATTACGAACAAAATATCTGATATTTATTATTTTTCATTTAATACAAAAAAAAAGTTGAGCAAAATGTATATTCATTTTTCGATGATTTCCTCTGGGCCTCTCGATGGATTCCACTGACTGGGCCATTCCGTGCTGTAATGGGCCTCGAAAGGCAGGGCAGATGGCTTCAAGGAACCTGAACTAATTTCCGGAGCGCTACCGGAACAAGGGAATCGAAAAACCCTCTACCAGATCCGACAACAGGTTGCGTCATTTTAAACTCTTGTTCTGCAATTTTCTCGTCCGGCTTTTTACTCGTCCCGGATTTCCTCCGGACTTGGGTAAACAAAGTTTTTCACTTTGCACTGTCTGAAAAAGGAATTATAAGGTGGTGAGTGGACGAATTTCATTGATATTGTATATTGACTGTTTCCATTTAACTGCGATTCAACTTCTACTTACGATTAGAATAATCCGTCAATTGCAGGAAGATGCAATCCTAACTAAACAGATTATAAAGCGGAGTCGAAAAAAACAGATACTTGAGCTGCGATTTCAAACATGGCGACTTTATTTTTCAGTCATTTTATTATTGATTTTTAACCATTATCATCATTTTCATCATGAACTCCTAAAACGGTTGAAATTGAACAATTCATTATGATTCAAAAATAACAATTATGGGAGTTCTTTCAGAAATACCATAAAATGGTTCAATAAAAGGCATAAATGGTTAAATAAAAATGAGCGTGTAAGTCAACGTTGTTTTGATGTCGACACGGAAGGCCGATTTTTAATTGTTGACGAAAAATATTTAGAAAATTTTAACAGTTTTGTCGTTTGTACCGTCGCTAAATGGTGTTATTTTAACGTGTTTAGTGTAGAGTGCAGAAATAGTCAACATTGTGAAGTGAACCAGTGGAAGAAGAACGATGAGCTTCGCAGATGCTGCTCCTGATGGAGCAGCATCTAAAATGACGAGGCCCCCTAACCTTCAAACTGGGAATGAATCAGCATTACGAGATGATTCTATGGAATGTACCGAGTTGCAACAATCAGCAAACAGGAACCAGGACGACAATTATTTGAACACAAATAGGACTACAGAAAGGCATGGACAGGAAAGATCAACAAAAACCTTTAAAAACTACGAGTACAAACCAAGTGATGGACGACCATACAGAGTACAAATAGAAAACACAGAAATTGAGAAAACTAGTGAACCTGTATATAAGAGAAGTGACATCTGAAACACAAAATTCCAATCGAGCAAAAGAACTGTCAAAATCGATTCCAATCGATCCAAGCATTTTGTCGCAGAGCTTTTACCTTTCTTATTGAAAACTCAACCAAGGAAGGTATTGCGATTGTTGTTATAGTTCAAACAGATAAGTTTTTAGCTGGTCATATGAATTTATGATTAGGTGCAATTTTTTTTAATGCTTTGGTGAATCATGTTTCTAGTTAGAAAGCTAACTGATTTTTAACGAAATTCAAGTCATTCATACCGTTTATCGCGATCCTTCGGTCATCGAGTTCAATGTTATTTTGTTGGATTGAAGGAGCGTTCACTTTAGAGCTTGAACATTGAGCCAGAAAACAGTGCTGGGAATTTTTTTGTCCAAGATTTCGGCGATGTTGCCACATATTTCATTTTAAGAGGGATCAGATGTCGCTTCTCTTATATGAAGGTTCACTAGAGAAAACGAAGACACTCAATCGCTTGAAAATTGGAGAAATCCTACATCAGAATGGTTTCGACCAGTGTTCGGCACTATAGCGCTGAACCGCTAATCGCTAATTAGTCCGCTAACTTTTTGTTAGCGGATTAATTCTGCCGCTAAATTTTTGATAAGCTAGCGAATTAAAAAGTTCCGCTATTTTATGGTTCCGCTAATTGAAGACCGCTTATCCTATGTTTTTTTTAAACTCGTGGATCACTGCTGATAGAAGTAGGTATTTAAACTTTTAGTCATTTATCAGGCTAATCAGGCACTTCGAATGGTCTCAATGGAAGAGTGCGTACAAGTGTCAAATGATAGGAATATTTTGGGTCACCTCACACCACAGTCACGCAGATTAACCAAGATGGGTAAACAGCAGTTGATTCGATCTGTCGACATTCAGTCATGTTGATTGCTTCGTTGCGTTTGTTAACCTTTAATTCATAGAACAGCTGAGACCTAAGCTTGCCTTTACATTTTAGAACACTGATAGTTTGTAAGCAAGGATAACAAGCATCACCACACTCCACCGTGTTCTCCTCGCCTACATACTGTAAAAGTCAGAAAACCTAGTATTTTAATGACCTTGAGATTAACTTCAAAATTCGTTTAGTACTTCTTTGGCAATAGTCAAAGAAGAAGAATCTAATGAAAGTTGCTCAAAAATATCGAACTTTTTTACATACTTTAATTGATTTATTGTTTTCAAGTAGTTGAAATATTAACATTTCAAAAGTTAGTTCTTTATTTTTATTTCACAAAAAAACTACACTATGATTGCTACACTATTTCCAATTTCGGTGTAACATTTGTACTGTACATTCAAAAAACACGAAATTTTTTTTTTTTTGGTTTACGTTTTTTGTTGGGTAACAGTTAGCAGTTAGCGATTAGCGCTTTAAGCTTTAAGCTATAACTTTTTCAGCACATTTAGCGGTTTTAATTAGCGATCGCTAACATTGACGAAATTAGCGATTCAATTAGCGGCGCTAATTTTTCAGTTAGCGATGCCGAACACTGGGTTTCGATAAATCAATCGAGGACATCCGAAAGACTGGCAGGAATAAGGTGACGGTATACGTAAGAAACTGGAGAGATGCAAACCGACTAGCTGCATGCAAAAATATTCAACTGAAGAACTACAAGGCATACATTCCGAAACAATTCGTGACAATGACTGGTGTGCAGTGTTCGGCATCGCTAACTGTAAAGTTAGCGCCGCTAATTACATCGCTAACTCATACAAAGTTAGCGATCACTAATTAAATACGCTAAGGCCGATGACATAGTGAGTGCGATGCGATGCGAATTGGCGGAAAATTTACGGACGCAGCCTACGCGAACTCGAGCGGCGGAACAAATTGACATCTGCTTCGCCGCGTTGAGTATGTCAGGTTTAAGCGATTCACATACATTTTCATCAAATGTGGTTCACCGCATTGAACCGCATTCACCGCATCGCATCGCATCGCACTCACTATGTCATCGGCCTAAATGTGCCGAAAAAGTTATCGCTTTAAGCTTAAAGCAGGGTGGCCACAGAACCGGGAAAACCGGGAATTGAAAATTGAACCGGGAAAACCGGGAAAAACCCGGGAATTTAGACCCGAAACCGGGAAAATTTTCAAAAGGAAGCCGAACTTCAGTGTTGGTTAAAAGATCAGAGATTCAACTAAAAATTTAAAACTCAGAATTATAATTTAAATATCCTCTACAGGATTGAAAAGTTAAAAAATGTGTGAGGAATATCATAAGTTTTTTAATTTATTATCTTCTCTGATCTCTTTTCAATTACCCCTCTGAATTAAAATAAATCACAAGTTTTACCGAAACCCAGAATTTAAAACTGCCTCGAAGAACGAGATGAGAAATTCAAAAAGTCTCCTAAATTTTTTTCAATTATCGCACATCATGATTCTTTAAAAAAAAACTATCAATCATGCAAACACAAACGAATAAAAGTTTAATTATAGTTTCAAATTTGAAAATTTTAAAAAGATGCCAATATTCTAATTTTCGAGTGATAATGTTCAATTCGAGAGTTAAACACAAGACGCACGTCACGGTATTTTTGTAGCTTAATAGTAATTGTGGTAATACATTTGACATCGCTGAGTTAAAAAGGAAACCATCTCCTATCAAACGCACTGTTTGAAAAAAAAAAAATACCATCACGGGGAACAAATCAATTTTTTTAAGTTGTGCATTAGAAATTAACATTTTTCGATAACTGGTCATAATTTAACCATATACATATAAAGCTTGGATATGTTGAGATTCCTTTGAAAATTTGCGAAAATCGTGTCAAAAATTGAAATAATGTAGTCATATGAAATTTTAATAATACTGTTCAGAATTTTCACGAGGGTGTTTTTATGTCAGTAGAAGACACTAAGTAAATTCTTTAAAAATGTTAAAATGATTCAACATTGCATGGTAGTTCATTCAAATTATACATAATTGTGTTTCGAATGAGATATTTAAACAAAATAACAAAATATTGCGATAAAACTAATTATTTTTGAAGAGGGCTCAAGAGCTGATTTTGACTGATTGGAGGGCGACGTATCCAAATATGCGGTTTGGTTTTTTTTCTGCTAGCTTTAAGCACAGAGAACAGACATACAAGCTAGCCCACGAAACTTGTGTAAAATTTCCAACGATAGTTTTGAACAATTTTTCTGTTTCTTTTGGCTGGGTCTTTTCGAAAACTGGCCACCTGAAAATTTGATCTGTAACTTTTGAACGGCACAATAGATTGCACTATTTCAAGTCAATTTCTAACGTTTTTTTTGAATGTCAGCATTTGAAATTTTACACACTTTTTGGAAGATTTTTTGTTCGAGCTTGTACGTCTGTTCTCTGTGCTTTAAGTAGTTTTAGAAATTCAAGGATTATTTTTAGAAATTTTTTATCATCATTTTAGAACTTTTCTAAGATACTCAAATCGAAGGTTTCGAATCAATGATCAACTTTTTCAAAGACCGCGAGTAGTTTAAACTTCTGAAAAACTGTGGCGTTCTTTAAGTTTATTCATCACAGTATAGTAAAATATGGGAATCAAAAGATATTTTGGATTTTATTATCAAAATAAATCAAATATATTTTCCAAAGCATAAGTAAAAAAATTCGCAGTCTCCAACAAAGTTGTTATTTAAATTTGGATCTTTGATACCAAATGTTCATAAATGTCATTCAATGACATACAAAAATTGCTTTTTATATATATAGATTAATTACAACAAGTGGCAAAAATTGATTTCTTTAGCACGAGTTGTAAATTTATCCAACTGGGCTTGCCGAGTTGGACAATCAAGGTATCGATATAATTATCGCTTTTCGATACAGTTTTCAGTCTCTGAAACATAACTGGGCTAAAACTCAATTGTATGAAAAACAATTATAACAACGATTCAAAAACTTAATTTGTTTTTTTTTTTCAATTATTAGCCTTTTCAATATAAACAATCTTTACTGAATACTAAAGCAAATCTTTTTGAAACTTGGCTGAAAACAGAAGACATGTAAAACGGTAGGGTCAACTGAGGTTATTATGAACAAAGATTATTCTTTTTTGGTCTTATCTGTTCGTAATTACCCAGATGAATTTGGGGTAATAATGAACGCTGTTAAGTGTTCGTCTAAGTGTTCAGTGTTCAATGATTTGAGTGTTATGAAACAACCAAATCAATTAAATATGTTGAAAATTTTGCTATATTCCGACGTAAATGGACAATAAATGTCTGAAAAACCTTGAATTTTTGACCGAGAAAACCGGGAAAAAACCGGGAATTTCAAAATGAAAATGTTGTGGCCACCCTGTTAAAGCGCTAATCGCTAACTGTCGACCAACATTAAGGCCAGAACAAATATCAAATTCTTCTTTAGTCACGCCCTTTACATTTTTACAACTTCGCAAGGGGAAATAAATAAAGTTTCAAATATTTTATTAAAAATTAGATAAATTTATCGAATTTTCATAAAATTATATTAGCAAAACCAAAACTGTCAAAGATAGGAATGTTAAACAAATCTCTGTGTTCTACTAATAAAAACAACCAAATTTTCGAACAATTATAAGAGCAAACGAACAGAATGTGGAAGATGGGAGCTATTTTTTTTTTAATTTAAATTTTGGATAAAAATTTACTCGATTTATCGGTTTTCTGCAAAGTAGATAGTATGCAATTTCGCAGCAAACAATCTGTTGTGTAATTCATTCTATTTTGTTGTTTTTGGCGTTATTTTATACTATCCTCATTTAAAATCTTCAACCTTTCCCCTTTTTCAAACTTGCAGGAACATTGTCAAACCTGAACATTTATACAATTTCTATTTGAATTTTAACCGAAGTCTACAATGGTGATTTTATCTTATTTTTATATGAACTGATCTATAAATCTCTATAAAAATGAATTTTGAAAAGTAAATATCTCAGCCACTTGAAAACAAATGCTGATGAGGAGATGTTAAAATAGTTTTACTTATACTGTTTAACACCGTTTATTGTTATCTTCTTCTGTAAATGATGCGAAAAGAAAGTGCTAAAAGAGAGAAAAATGACACTAAATACATCTTTTCTCGAGTACGCGTTCCTCCAATCAATCCAATTTAGCAATCGGAATGCTGTCCAATGTCACCTTAACTTGATTAATGAAAAAAAGTTTATTCTATCACTAATAATTTGAGAGATTGATACAAATATATGGGAGTTAGCGATCTTCAATTAGCGGAACCAAATAATAGCGAAACTTTTTAATTCGCTAAAACAATCAAAATTTAGCGGCAAAATCAAACCGCTAACGAAAAGTTAGCGGACTAACTAGCGAATAACGGATTAGCGCTTTTTTGCCGAACACTGCTGGTGTGATTTCGGGGATTCCCATAGACATGGAAGAAGGAATAAAAGATAACATCCAAAGCCACATAGAAATCGAATCAGTGTTCAGGATGAGTCGTTTCAAGGACGGAAAAAAGAGCCAACGCACAAAATGGGGGTGGTATTCAGGAGCAATATTCTTCCCACTTACATAAGTATTTTTCCTGCTATTTTCAGAATACAACCATACATCAGGAAGCCCGTAATCTGCTACAAGTGCCTAAGATACAACCACCTATCGAAAAACTGCAAAGCAAATGTTGAAAAATGCCCTAGTTGTTCAAAGGAACATCCGGTAGACAAAAATTGCAAAAAAAATAAAATGTTTTTACTGTGAGAGCAACGAACACAAAACGACGGATAAATCATGTCCAAGATGGAAGAAAGAAAGCGATATCCAAGCAACCATGGCAAAGAAAAGCATGACGTATCAAGAAGCAAGACAATCGTATCAACTACCAACAGAAAACCAGTTCGATGTTTTAAGAAACGCTGAGGTGTATCCAACACCGGCAGAATCGTATGCCAACATTACAACAAGGACAACGAAATCTTATCAACAAGTACCTAAAACACGGAACAACCGATAAACAGCCGACAAAATAAAGGAAAAGAAGGAGCAGATTTTTCAACAGGAGCATCGAGTCTGACGCAGAAGGAGTTTGTAAAGAAACGCAGAATGGAAGAAGAAAAGGAAGAAAATTTAGGAAACGGTTTGAGCAATGAGTACAGAACAGGAGAAATGGAAAAACTGAAGAAACATTTAGAAGAGACAATCAAGAAGCAAACACAAATACAATGGAATAGAGTTATGGAAGAAATTAGTAGAAATTTTAAAACCTCACGGTACACCAGGAGAGGAACTATCCGCTCAAATCATGGGTGAGTTGAGAAAAGCAGGTGAGTGGACTGGACTGCCGTGATATGACGAAGTGACGAATAGACCATTTTGTGTTCAATAAAAGCGATTTTCTCTTTGAGCTTAATATTCATTACTCCAAGACTTTTAACAAAATATAATCTGTTCAATCTGTTCTAAAATGTATCTAAAATATAGCCTTTCGGATTACAAATCCTTATTTTGCCAACATAAGTTTTTAAAACACATTAGTCACTTCAGCGTAAAAACGTAAGTTTAGTTTTAACGATTATACGCCGAAGTGACTAATGTCCTACTAACTATGGTAGTTAGTAGGCTTATGCAAACTTCCGAATCAAAGAAATTGAACAATTTTTAGCTATTTCATTAAAATAGCCAGCGCATTGGAACTCATTCAAGCATATTCGACCGAGGAGGTGGGTATTTTTTAAGATATCGGAGAGTTTGAAGAGATATAGGGAACAAAATAAAACAGGCTGCAAAAGCGCGAAAAAAATATGCCAAGGCAATGAGTCCTCCACTTAACTACAAAGAATTTTGAGAGATGCTCGACGAAAGAATGTATTTCGAAGAATTTTAACTGATTAAGATTGGTCAAAAAAATGAACAAATTTATCGTAATTAATGCACTCAATTTTATTTTAATTTAAAACTGACAATGTTTTCAATATGAGATCATTGCGCACTAACGAATAATTTTAACCCTTCATTTCATTATATTTTATATTTTCCATAAAAAAAAACTCATTAAGAAAATAAAATTTAAAACATGTATTGAGTTTTGCAAATTTGCTTCTTTTATTCCATCATCAAATAATTTCACACTCAAAGTATTTCTGCGTGAAATTGATTTGATGAAAAATGTAAAAACCTATTTCTGAAAATATATAAATTTGTATAAATTTATATATTTATATATAAATGATCGCCTTAAAAAAAATTAAAAAAAATATATGGGACCCCCCCCCCCCCCTATTTATTAAGGTAGGAGGGGTGTCTTTTCTTTTAAAATGTCATCACGTCAAGATAGGTATATGTCCTAAATTTTATGAAAATCGCTTCAAATTTATTAGAACTTCTAGAGTTTTCCGTATCTCTCCCATGGATTAATGGATATTAGTCACATCTGCGTCAAAATGGCACATTCGCCACTTCTTTTTTCTGAATTTACTCGAAAACTATATGGAATATCGAAAAACTTTTCAGAGCATTTGAAAGCTTTTAGAAAACTGTATAAAATGACGTTAAAAAGTAAAAACCGACAAAAATGGATGTTCGTCACTTTGTCATATCACGGCAGTGGAAACACTTTTATATAGGAAACATATTCAACATATTACATGCAAATATTCAGAGCTTAAAAACAAACGAAAATGAACTTACACATGAAATTTTTTCTGGAAAATATGACGCAGCACTATTATCGGAGATTTGGGTAAAACCAGATCAAATGTTAACTGAACGGTGGAATATCCAAGGATATCACCGTGTACTAGCACCGAGATCCGATGGTTTTGGAAGAGTAGGCATTTATTTGCGTTCGGATTTATCTTTCAAAAAGATCACACTCAATTCAACCATGAATTTTGAAACTCTAGGGATAAAAATACATCCAATCGACCTTATTCTTGTAACAATTTACATAAATCCAAGAATCACTATACAAGAAACATGTATACCAATACTATTAAATGAAATATCTAATTACCCAAAAGTGTTTATAGGAGGAGATTTTAATAGTAATAATGAGTTGTGGGGATGCTCAGAAACAAACAACAAAGGTAATTTGGTTTATGATCTAATTACAAATTCCAATTTACTGTCTATGAACACTGGAGATTTAACATATATGCCGTCTAACGTTAATCAAAGACCTAGTGCTATTGATCTGTCAATGTGCACTTCAAATTTATTTGATAATGCAAAATGGGAAGTACTGGGAAAGAGTTTCGGTGGAAGTGGACACCTTATGTTAAAAATACAACAACAACTAAGCTACAAACCAAAAAAAAGTTCTATTTTGACCGTATA